>NW_026518894.1:0-20405 GCF_947347685.1 Pleuronectes platessa | reverse complement strand
AGGTGGTGTGTTCATGTCATGTCAACACTGACTGGGGTTTAAGTACACGTCCTGGCCACAGAGGTGCAGAGGTGCTCACAGTGCCTTGCTCGGGGGGGGGGGGGGCGCTTGTAAATACTGGGAGTGAAGAGATCGCACCGCAGACCACTTGAGCTTGAACGGGGGGGGGGGGGGGAGAGATGGCGCGTCGCTCTCGCCTTCGGGCTCCGTCTACGCATGTGTGTAGAGAGTGTATGTAATAACCAAACACACATACAAATATAATGAACTGCATTCCTTGGGTAAACACGGCAGCACCGACACACACACACACACACACACACACACACACACACACACACACACACACACACACAGACCGGCACACACAGGATATTGAAACCCTCTCAGGCATGTCGCCGGGCGTGTGCCTGGATGATGGAGAGGCTGAACTGCAGAGGCCCCCGTTTGCTCTCCTCTACACACAAACACACACACACACACATGCGCACTGTGCACCCACACACTCTATCACACCCTAACACATGTACACACGCATCAACACAGTGAGCGTACCCGCGGAGTAGACTTGCACAAACTTTTCCACAAAGGTCCCCCCCCCGGGCCTGTGATGGATGGTGGGTGAGTGCTCCGCCTCCTGCTTCATACACATATAATCTCATTTGGGGGCCACACGCCGGGAGCCTCACCCAAACAGGGCTAACAGAAGCAGTCAAGCTGTCCTCTTCCTCCCCTTCCCTTTACCCCGAGTCATATCCATTATCCTCCGCCGCTGCTTAGCAAATATGTATGAGTGCTCCCTGTTAATAAAAAGGTAACGTCCGTGGATTGGAAAAAAAAGCACACAAAGCTTCCGGATGCATTATTTATCCTGGACCGGTTTTCTTAATGTGTCTCTTATGCAGTCGTGAGATCTCTCAGCGCGTCTTAATATTTCAGCGGCTGCTTCGTACAAAAAGAGGGAGGTCAAAGTCAAACTGGAGGGGGGGGGGGGGGGGGGGGGTGTGTATGTGCAAAGAGAGACAGAACAGGTGCATGTCTGTCTGAGGAAGCAAGAGGGAATCAATGTGAACCTGAACTCAGGGTGAAGGTTGTACCTATTAAATACGCTCCAATTACACTGCTGGACTTGTTAACCCCCCCCCCCCCTTGTCTGTGATGCTTAAAGGTTACTCCTGCAAGATTTTAAACTTTAATTTTCAGCTAACGTGAAAACATGAGACAAAATGTTTGTCCTCACGCAGAGATCAAAATCAAACTCCTCCTGTGTGTTGTAATCTGAGCGTCTCTCTCTGTTCTTTGTTTTCACAGCCGACCGGTCTGGGTGTGCACGTTCAATCTCAGTGCACGTGAATTCCTCTTCCTTTTGAAACCTTCCGGAGGTGGACACGCTAACCCCTTCGCCTCTCGTCCTCACCTGACTGTCTTTCAGCGCTTGTGAATACTGTAACCACACACCTGGCACCTCGGCTCTGCCGCGGTGCTGCTCAACCAGGAAACACTGAGGCTGCGTCTTATTCTGACGAGAGCAGGTGAAGGGTGTTGGATGTGCTTTTGTTTGCTTAACTGTTGTCAGCAGCCAAAAGTTTTATTTTTAAATGCCACCGTCTTTAGAATGAGATAAACTTTACAGAAGAAGTTACGGGTGGTTAAACGGAGAACAAGCGGGTAACATAATATGATAAATGAAGTCAAAGGGAGAGAACACATCAGGAGTTTACTCTGTTTTGCCTTGATGCTAATTCTACGTATTGATTTGTTTTCTTTTGTGCTTCTTTTAGCTCCTACGTCTGTTTGAAGCAGATAAAATACTAAAGATCCACATTAAGCAGCGTCAGAACATCCAGCCGAGCTTCTTCTCTCCGACTGGGAGGCCACAGGAAGCGGGGGAGCCTTTGTGGCCGTCGATTCCTCGCCCCGCGGTATCGGTGGTTGTATTTATAACCTTTAATAAACGAGTTCATTTTGCAATAAGGAGCTTGGCTGCCAGAGCAAAAGGTGGCACTCAGGGATAAATTATGGACCAATGTGCCTGGCTTTCATGACTCTTATCCTCATCTTCACGAAGGCGCGGCGTGTGCGTGGATGCCGGGTAAGGTTTGAAATCGCCACCCCCTTGATGGGGGGGGGCCACGGACCCCGCTGGCAGTTCCTTGACATCCTCCACCCGTGTGAGCAACGCTGACAGCGAGTGATTCATCTGATTCATCACCAGGTTTCCGCCACAGTGAGGGAGTGAAAAGAGAGAGAGAGAGAGAGAGGGAGAGGGAGAGGGAGGCACGTACAGGACACACACACACACACACACACACACACAAACAGAGAAACCATAAACAGAAACTTTGTTCATCAGAGAATCCGTTGGAAAATAAAGCAGGAAATGCAAAGAGCCCCTCGACCGCATGTTTGAAATTTGAATCCACATCAACGGAAAACAAACAGCTCGTGACCTTTTCTGCAAAAACAACAACAAAAATAATTTTTTTTTGGTATCTGACAGTTGCAGTGTCACAGTAAACAAAACACTATTAGCCTATTAGTCTCACAAACAACACTCACGTTCTGATCTGTGTTGTGATCCCGCTCGTCGACGGGGTAGGGAAATATTCCCCAGGGTCGAGCTGCACTACAGCAAAGTGATGTTCTCATTTAGCCGGCTCTGGTTTCTGGAGTCAACAACGCGTAAAAGTTAAATTCACTGTCCAAACTCCTCCTAACAATCGCCGTGAAACACGAGTCTGCAATGTGGCGAGGGTGCGGTGATTGATAGTGCCACGGGAAAAAGCAAATCTGCAAAATATGAATCGTCTTTCTCCCGGTGAGCTCTATCTAATGTGATCGCCGCCGCTATGAAATGAAATTCCATTTTCGATGACACCAAATTGAAAGGAGCGGCGAGAAGAAGGTGGCATCCTCGACACTGCCACTTACAATCAGCGGCGTGGAGAGCAATCAAGGTGGCATGCGGCTTATATTTCTTCCTGGTTACCCCCCCCCACCCCTCCTTTCATCTCCTTTCATCTCCTTTCATCTCCTTTCATCTCCTTTCTCTGTCTTTCAACATCTTATCGTGACAAATGTTGCAGATGGATCCGTGGCTTCTACAGATTATATTCAATCGTGAGCATTTATTTTCCACAGGCACATTTAACGTACGTACAGAAGAGATAAAAGAAGACAACCACCCCCCCCCCCCACCCCCCCATAGTTAGCGTCCTCTATGTTATCATATTAAGCAGAAACCGTTGAATCCAGCTCCAGCCACATCCCTGACTCTCTCACTCAATCTCCTCCATTTCTCTGAGCGTATCAGGTAAATCTAATCCTGAGATTAGTAATTGCTTGAGAGCAAATGCATTCAAATCACCAAAACCAAATTATAGCAGAAAACGCCGCCCGCTGCAGAAAAAAAAAACGCTGTTGGTATTAATGTGCACTCTCCGTCCTTTCATTTTCCTTCCAGAGCATAAACAACAACAAAACAGAAGCCTAAGCAGCCATATTGAATTAAGCCCGTAATGGATCCCAAACAAATTTCGATAAAATTAGCCACAGTCGGCGGTACGCGGCCCAACACAAAAGACGAGCGCTAATGACAATGTGGCGATAAACAAACCAGCTCATTGCACATAATCTCATTTCTTACTAAAACACAAAATTTCCAGATTGTGTTTATTTTTTTTACCCCAAAGCTGAATATCAGTAGAGTTTGATTCTATAGTTTGTTCTTGTCGGTTGTTTTACTTTCTCAAACACAGATGAGCAAATAAACATAAACACTTTTTCCAGCTTTCTGCAGAAGTGAGCCGGCTGGAATCAGCAGCAGCGGCGGCAGCAATGGAGGGTGACCAAACACGTTTAAGCTCATGTGGCACCTCTTATCGAGTAATTATCTTATTGAGCTCAATGAGTGACTGACTGCCACAACAATTTCACAGATAGAATCACACGAGCGGCCTCGGGGGACTTTGGTGCCTGCAAATCCCAAGAAAGGTGCAGACGGCGGAGGCACGGTAGCTTAAGCCGCTGCACACAAACCTGAAGCACCTGAAGTGTTGGGGGGGGGGGGGGTCACTCCAGCACTGCAGGTTTAAACTGGGTCAGTTGTGGCTTTTCATTGGTGTTTAGGCAGCTACAGTTTGTAGGGTTGAAACAAATTAGGCTCCAGGCAAAGCAGCACATTTCCATATTGGTTTCCTGATCTGGCCCTCGAAACCTGCAGGGACAATCAAATCGTATGTTTTGGCTACAATCGCCAACCAGGTGACTTACATTTGCATGGGGATATTGACAGGGAGGAGGGGAGGGAGGGAGGGAGGGGGGGGGGGGGGGTGGGTGTTTGCCCTATGCAAATCAGGTGCTTTGAGGCTCGAGGTTGTAGCTACGAGGCGGCGCAGGAGGAACAGCTGGCCAGAGCACGGGAGGTGAACACCGAGGGCTAAGTTAAGGGCAATGTCCAGTTATGCTTGCTGCATCAAACCCCCGAGGCAAAATAACCAGGTACAAGTTCACAGACTGTGGGGGGGGGGTGCTTTGCCTGCCCTGAGGGCCTGTGCTCTTCCCTGGGCACGGAACACAAGCTGCCGAGGCTCGCGGCTGATTAAAAGTGATCCACCTGGGCACGCGCGGCGCTTTGAAGTGCCGTGATAAAACAAAGGCCTGATGGCTCGTGATAACACGCCGGCTAAGTGACTCCGGGCCTTCGCTACATCACGGCCGGGCGGCGTTTATTTCTCTGGCACCGGATGGAACAGAAGCTACTGCCAAAAGTAATAATGTTAAGTGCTCTGTGAAGTGCAACACACTACTCATCAGGCTCCAGATGCAAACAGTGGGCACAGGTATGTTAAAAGAAGATAAACCAAGATTAATATGGTCAAAAAATATGAATAACACAAGAAGCAATGAATTAAGTAGGAGCCAGAGGTGATGTCAGGTCAGTAGATCCCCGTGTTTCAGCCGAATTAGATTTTTAGAAATGAATCATTAAGATAAATTGTTGTGTGTGCTAAGTAGTTGTGATGTTTTGAATAGTGTAATAGTGCGATTCTGTTTTTAAAGTCTGACCTCTGCCAGGACGCTGCAGCACTTCTTCCACTGTGGGTGGAATGGAGTCTCATTTAGGAGTTGTCTAATAATTTACACTGTGATGACCAACAGGGGGAAAGAGACATGACAATATTGTTGATCAGGGCTCTACATTATTGGATCTTCAGCATCGGACACCATCTTTTCCAAACTCGTCTCAATCACTGTTCAAGTGTCTGAGGGGCTTAGAAGAAAATCCTCAGCTCGCCAATAAACAACCTCTGTTCCCTGGTTACCTGCCGGAGCAGGTTGCCTGAGCAGTTATTGGAAGATTAGACGGGTGAGGAGAGAAGGAGCCAGAACCTGATACCTCAGAGATTACACTCAGCCCTATTCTCTCTCTCCCTCCCTCCTTCCCTCCCTCCCTCTCTCCCTCCACCCATCTCTCTCTTTCCACCCGACCCCGAGTCCCTTGTGAAACAGTGGGTGCCATTCTCTACACCGCTAACAGGGCCGTCTTTCTTGTGCCTGTCTCTATCTCTTCCCACAGAAGGATAAAAGGAGAGGGGGTGAGGGTGCGGACATGTATGTGTGTGTGTGTGTGTGTGTGTGTTTGTGTGTGTGCATGTGTGTGTGTGTGTGTGAGAAAAGAACACACACAATGACGAACACCCCTTATCAGCACGTGTCGTAAATCTTAAAATGGATTCAACCTCATTTGTGGCTAAATGCGATTTAAAGTCAAATCTAAAAATAAACCGAATGATTCAACTAAATCTCAAAGAAGGAAAATGCTGTTACCTACTTTCAAAACAACAGAAATATAAAAAACATATTGATGTTATTTCCTTCACATTTTCTTCCACTGATTAAATTCCCTTTACTGAGGCACACAAGTGTCCTTGAGTGTTTTGTTTTGCCGTTAGCTGTAGTGGCACTTACCTGACGACATGAATAGTTTAGAAGCTGCACGACCGCTGCACTACTTAATCCACTACAGAGGCTGTTTAATGCCATAATTGAAGCACGTGAACACACACCTTCTCTTCAATCAGCTCTCTTGTGCCGCCATTAAATCACGCTCTGTTCAACCCCAACTGAATCAACAGTGAGTATTCACCGAGCCCGTGGGACATGAAAGGCAATTTGAATATCAGCTGGTTATTGTATATTAAAGAGCTAACAGGCCACAGCACGCAGCAACTACGGACAACAGTTCCCAGTCAGCCACTAAACACTTTCTTTACTATTTCATTAGAATTTAAGTATTCAAACAAAGTGCCCCCAAATCACAGGGAAACACTCTTCATGGTCAGTGCAGACTGAGTTTTGTCTGAGACAGTGGATTCTAACAAATGCACAGTCCATAAAAGTTACTGCAGCTTTAATGTGCAGAGTAAATAAATAATTATATAAGTGGAGCATAGTGACACACAATACATGGTGCTGCCGCAGCAGCAAATAGAGTGCCCTTTTAATTATGCACGAGACATCGGAAAGCAACAGCACTCCTCACACCCTGGGAAGCAGCTCAGTGAATACACCATATTAGAAGCTGTTAGGGAAGAGAGAGGAAGAGGGGAAGTGAAATGATTTGAGAGGAGACATAGCAAGAGGGTGGAGAGAGAGGGATATATAGAGAGAGGAGATTAAAAAAGAAACCACTGCAGGAAAAAAAAAAACAGAAGGCAGACAGGAGTATTGTGATGGGCGAGATGTGGTGGAGGGTGAAAAACACTGAGAGGAAAAAGGAAGACAGGGACAGCAGGACGGCGAGGAACTCAGGGATGTACTACACAGGGCCAGAGGAGAGTTTGAAGGTGGGGGGGGGACAGAATATAAAAAAACACAAAGATATCGAGAGGAAAACAAAAAACACAGAGGGAAAAGAAAGAAACAGTCCAGAATTCTAAAGGAAGTAGCTGCTGACACCAAGTAAAAGAAGGGAAATCAATAATTCATTAGAGCGCCGTAGAAATCACATTAAACAACAGTGTTCTGCTTCCGGGGAGAACGCAGATCAGCTGACTTCATGTTTATGCATGAACTTGTTTTAGTCGCTGTTGCACCTGAAAGTGCAAATAAAATAAAAAATAAACTGCAGCCGAATTGTTACAAAGCCTGATCTGATGAAAGAGCACATTTCCTGGAATTTGAATGCCACATTGTGCCACCTACACAGAACAGGAGTAGCAGATGAGAGAGAAAGAGAGAGGGAGGGGGGGGGGGGCAGGTGGAGGCAGGTGGAGGATGGCAGAACACATTATACACGAGAAAAAAAAAAAGATAAGGGAGTAAAAGAAAAACCGAGGCTTAATATGGGAGGTGATATAAAGATGTCAGATTTCACTGCTAGGTCAATGAATTGATGCAGAGCCTGAAGTGCAGAAGAATGTTAATGTGACTTCCTGGCCAGATGTTCCCACTCAGGCAGAGACTGTAAAAAACGGACTCACACACCTTACAAAGCCATGTTTGTGCTGCGTTCAACCTACGTCTACCTTTCTCTCTGCTTTCTGCTTTTGTTATTTCTCTCTCTCTCACGCTCCCCCCCCCCCCCCCCCCCCCCCCTCCCCTTCTTTCTTGAGAAGAAAAGGTGGCCTTGTCACAGACAGGGAGCAGGGCAGGGCCTGACATGGCTAAGGAGGGAGGGTGACCAGAGCCCTGCCACACTCCCCCTCTGGGATAGAATAGCTGCAAACCAAACCCTTATGTGAGCTGTCGGGAACAGTCGCACACATATCTGCCTCAACACACACCCCGAGATGACAGTGAAAAAGTTTGGACCTGTTTTGGTCGAGTGGTAACACAAAAAAAAAAAACTTTCCGTGGCTAATCTGAACCTGACTCTTCCCCTTTTCAATATTACATGTGAATGGCACTCCAAGCCACAACAGATCAATACCGCTAACTTCACACACATTAGCACCATAAAGGCGACAAGACTACTGAGACTAGCCCTGTCAGAAAGCATTATGGTAGAGAGAACACTGAGAGGAAGAAACAGAAGACATTTAAGAGTAGTGGAGGGGAGGGTGGGGGGGGGGGCGGGGTGGGGGGATAGGACATTTCTTCTTACCTGTTTGTTGTACTTGTTGATGGTTTGACTGCTGTATTCAGAGCAGTGGTCAGATCCAAGGGAAATGTTATCTCCGGTGCCAACGAAGGTGTTGGCCGGGGGCAGGTCCTGAACGGCCTGGTGCTTTTTCCCAGCTGTGGGCGACTGCGGGTGAAGCTGGACGGTGGGGAGCGGCGAACTGGACTTGTAGTGCCGGGCCAGGTCGGGGCTCCCGGGCCCTCCGTTGACCGAGCGGTAGCGGCCCATGCCCGGACTGTCGGACAGCTTCTCGTTGACGCCGTCGTAGCGCTGCCCGTTGGGTTTGGAGGCCTCCACGGTGACGATGCTGCTGTAGAGCGGCTGTTTGGATTTCAGTTTCTTCTTGTCCTTCTTGGGCTTCTTGGATTTGTCGTGCTGCTGTGGCGTGAAAAAGTCCTCGTGGTCCTTCTTGCCGGCCTCGTAGCCGTTCTTGTTCTTGGGACGGCAATAACGGGCCATGACCACAACGAGGATGATGAGGATGACTGTCATGATGCCGGAGACGACTCCGATCACGATGCTCAAACGCTGTTTGCTCAGGTCATAGTTGGGGTCACCGGCGATGTTTGTGTTGAGAGACGTGCTCAGGCTCTTTGCCACCTGGGCCTCCACGACTGTAGAGTTGTAAAGAGTCTCATTGACGAACACGTGAACCAGTGTGGTGGTGGTCTGTGAAGGCTGCCCCCTGTCGCTCACCTGCACCACCAGTCTGTGGAGGCCATAGTGCTTCACCTCCAGCTTCCCCACCAGTGAAATAACCCCAAAACTGCCATTTATCTCAAACAGCTTAAAGGGGTTTCCCCCAATGATGCCATAGTTCAGTTCTGCATTGATGCCGGTGTCACTGTCGGTGGCTATGACTGTTCTGACCACAGTTCCGATGTTACTGGAGGGGGGGAGGAGGGTGTAGGAGCTGTTTATGGGGAAAGTGACCATCGGTGCATTGTCATTATCATCCATGACAAAGAGTGACACTGTGGCGGTGGCGGATCTCGGGGGATCACCGCCATCCACAGCTTTGACTCGGAAGGTGTACGTCGTCTTCTGCTCTCTGTCAAAGGACAGGGTGGAGAAAATAGTCCCGGTGTCGTTCTCAATAGAAAAGATCTCCTCCTCCTCTTCAATGAAAAGACTCATCTCTGCATTCTGGCCTTTATCTGCATCGATGACTGTGACCATGCCCACGGGGCTGTTGGGCTCAAGGTTCTCTTTGACATAGAAGGTGAACACATCCTGCATGAACTTTGGCTCGTTGTCATTCTTATCGGCCACAAGGACGACCACTGTAGCGGAGCCCTGAAGGGTGTTCACGCCCTTATCTTTGGCTATCACTTTGAATTCGTAGCGCTCCGTTTGCTCTCTGTCCAGGATGGTGTTTACTCGGATGTCTCCGCTGTCTGCGTCGATGGAGAAAATCCCATTTACTGATGAGTCGAGGGAATAGGCAATTTCAGCGTTCTTCCCACTATCTGCGTCGATGGCTGCCACTGTTGTCACCCTCTCGCCAGGGGCATTGTTCTCTGGGAATGACACCTCAACAACGCTCTGGCTGAAGATAGGGGGGTTGTCATTAGTGTCCCCGACTTTGACGATAACAGAGTTATTACTCGCCAGACTCGGGCTTCCAGAGTCCACAGCCACTATCACCACATTGTATTCCTGTGTGGCCTCGTAGTCCAGCGGTGCAGACGTGTGGAGGAAATATTTCTTTTTATTCTGCTCCCCCTCCATTTCACTGGCTGGTTTGAGCTGGAAGGGCACGTCCCCCACCACTGTGCAGGTCACAATCCCGTTTTCCCCCTGGTCACGGTCCGACACCTGCACTAAGGCGATGGGTGTGTCCACCACCACGTCCTCAGCCACATTGGCTACGCCGTCTTTTAAGAAAATGCGTCCAATCTTCCGTATCTCTATGGCCGGGACGTTGTCGTTTTCATCCCTAATGTTCAGCACCACGGTGGCCTTGTCCATTTTGGGCGGCTGGCCTCGGTCACGGGCCATTACCGTGAACCTCAGTTGGCTCACTTCTTCACGGTCAATGCGGTGCAGCACACTAAGCCACCCCGTGCTCTCATCCAACCTCAGCAGCCTCCTCACCGACTCCGTGGCGGCCCCGAACACATACTCGATCTGACCGTTGACCCCCACGTCTGCGTCCGCCGCCTTGAGCTGGAGGATGGGGGCCCCCGGGGAGCTGTTCTCCGGCAGGTCCGCCTCGTACACGCTCTTCTCGAACCGGGGGTTGTTGTCGTTCACGTCCGTTATCATCACCCTGAGAATGGCCTGCGAGGAGCGAGGGGGGTCTCCTCCGTCCCTGACGCGCAGCGTGAGCTCGTAGGAGTCTCTCTGCTCCCGGTCGAGGGCCCCTTTAATGATGAGCTGAGGCTGCTTCTCTCCGTCGGTGGTGTCAGCAACCTGCAGTTCAAACACGCTGCTCCTGCTCGCTGCTTCATCAAACCTCCTCTTCCCCGGGTACGAGTCCCCGTTGGAGCCCAGGCGCCTGGAGTTCTCCCCGTTGTCCTGGATGAGCTCGTATCTCTCTATTCCGTTTCTGCCAAAATCCCTGTCTGTGGCGGTGGGCAGCAGATACAGGGTTCCGATGGGTCTGTTCTCCTCCACGGACAGCGTGAGGACAGGGGACGGGAACGACGGGGTGTTGTCGTTGATGTCTAATATGATGACTTTCCCCTCGAACAGGTCGACCCAGCTCTGGGCTGGTCCGATGACTGACACCTCGAAATCTATAAAACACTCGTTCTCATCGAATATCATCTGGCACTGCTGCAGCTTCTCGCGGTCTATCCGCCGCTCGTTGGTGCTCAGCTCACCTGTGATGTTGTCTATTTTGAAGAAATCGGAGCCGGACTCCAGCGTGAACGTCACCTCACCGGAGCCGGCGACGATGCCCAGGTCGGCGGCGACGTTCCCCACCCTGACATCGGCGGGTCCCTCCTCGGCCAAGCGGTACCGGAGCACTTGCTTGGCGGCGGGCTGATTCACAAGCTGCAGGATGAGCAGGGAATAGAGCAAATAGTCCACTGCACCAGTAGTCCTCATGGCTCCGCTTTAAAAGATAAATGTTCCGAAAAATAAAAAAAAGAAGGTAATCACTGGTGGAAAGTCCGGAATGTCGTTTTTCATTCAGAGCGAAGCCCTCGGTTTGCGCAAAGACTTCATCCTCCGGTCGACTTCCGACATCGCTCCTGCTGCAGTGAAAAGCAGCAAGTGCACGGGCTTCCCTCTCTGCTCTGCCTCTTCCACCTCCGGAGCTGGATTGCTCTTTTCTTCTGTTAGTAAAAGAAAAACCGCAATGGTGTTGAAAAAGAGGGGGAAAAACCACACACTCACACACACGCGCGCACACTCTCTCTCAAACACACACACACGCACCAGGGAGGCTCCGTGCGTCCTGGACGGTGCCACGAACGGGCCTGGGTGGATTTTATGCGCGTAAAAGCCCAAATGTCACATCACCAGAAAGTGTCATCGGTTCCGCGTCGCGCCGTTTTACGCACGGCTGGTGGTTGTAATCTCCTTTTTTCCTGTGCGGCTGAGGCTGCAGAATATTCCTCCTTTCCGACGATATGTCCACGAATGTCAGAGGATCATTCGAATGCCCGCGCGTGCAGTTTCACAAACTCATCAACTCTCCGATCTCCCGAGGACGTGGATGTGAAATCACCTGTCCGGCTTCCTCTATCCCTCCTCTCTCTCTCTCTCTCTCTGTGTGTGTCTCTCTTACACCTCCGAGTCACTTGCAACCAACAGGGCTTGTATAGTTCTCTCTCCTGGTTTTTCCTCTTTTTGCGAGCCAACTCCAAAACGCACGGAAAAAAAGCGAGATTCACGGTTGCGTTTTGAAAATAACCAAAAATACAAAAACTTGAGAAAAATGTAAATCCGTTTTAGTTCTTGTTTTCAGACGTCGGTTGAATTCCTCAGTGCGTCCAGTAGATTCTGCCTGTTCCGTCACCTGCAGACGCGCCGCATGTGTTGGCAGCCCCTATCTGCAGCACTGTGAGAGGGATCCACAAATGATATTGCAGTCTCTCTCTGCCTCTACCTCCCTCTCTCGCTCCGTCTCTCTCTCTCTTTCTCTCTCCACCCCCTCCGGTTCCTTCTCACCCAGCAGCAGCAGCAGCGCACTTAAACAGAGTCCGACTTTAGTGTTGATCGCCGGGTCCTGAGGCCGGCAGACATTGTTTTGACCAGAAATAAGAGAGGGGTTGTGTAAAGATGATATCGCTCTTGTCCACCGGTAAAAAAAAAAAAAAAAAACAAGCGGGACGTGGCTCGGGAATCTGCAGAGCGCGGTTCGGCTGCTTCACATTTATAACCCGTGGATGTGGCGAATTGCACAGTCAAAAAAAAAACAATTTCATGTGTATTCCCTTATAAAAAGCCAACGTGGTGTTATTACATTCAGCAGCCGGCGCTACGTGGAGCGATGCTGCTGCTGCTGCATGAGATTCCGTGTGTGGCACATTCACAGTGCAACTTTTACGCGTACGATATGAGAGCTCCTCCAAATGTGTGTCCGGCAGCGCACGGCACGCAGCGTCTGCAGGACGGAGGAGTCGGGACGGGCACGGCTGTGTGCGCAGTGCTGTGGTTCCCCCCGTGGTTAACACTATATAACATGTGTGCGTGTGGTCGCCGGTGGCTGTTCTCTGTGGCGCAGCAGCAGCAGCAGAAGCAGCGGGCTCGACGTCTCTCAGCCCGTGCGTCCACTCAACATCCAGGAATCTGTTTAGACTATATAAAATCATTTTTTATTATAAAGATGAGTAAAAGGCAGAGATAACCCCCCCTTTACGCACCCCCTCCATCCTTTATCCGAGCATTGGGTTTCCTTACGCAGCCACTGCGCAAACCCAACTCCCTGTGTCCTAACACAGCTGCCCTCCAAGTGCGTGCGTGTGTGTGTGCGTGTGTGATGGGTACAGTATTGAGCAAACATCCCTGTGATGCACGGCGGTCATTCTGCACACATTCTTCTAAGGAGTGCACACACAGCACAGTCAGAGGAGGCAACTGAGCACTTTTGCGGTGCGTGCGTGGATTCATCACGATCCCGCAACACGTATTTTTGCACATGTTAAGTGTCAAATTAAAACAGTGCTTTTAAATGCGACTGCGGGAGCATATTTCCTTCTTTGTACTCTGGGGATGTGGGTGTAATACTGGGACAGTGCGGCGCGTAATGTGTGTGTCTATGAAATTATACAGTAAACGAGTGTAATGAGTGAGTGAAGGAGTGGGAGAGGAGGAGGAGGAGGAGAGGGAGCCGGTCTCAGCAGCTGCATCTCTCTCAGTCGACTGTCTGAATTCCTGCAGAGGCCGTATCCTTGCTTACTAGCGCCCTCTATCGTCACATTAAAATCAGAGCCCTCCCAAAAGGTTGGAGTGCAGCAGAGATGAAGTGGATCCAGTGGTTCTGGGTTATCAAGTTTTTTTTTCCAGCTATAGTTGATTAGCGTGTCTTATATTTAACTTGAATGTAAACTAGTTCTATACATAATAAGAGTTTAATATAGGAGGGGTATGTGTGTATTCATGTGCTACTCAGAATGTGTATGATTGTAAAGAGACAGGTTTAATCATCACAAGTCAATTATTGTCATAGCAGCATGATACACATGATTGTGGTTATTACAGGAAATGTTGTAGGCTAATTGAAAAAATATATTTAATATTACTGATAAGGGAAAGGGTTAAAATATATATTTAAACTCATTGTTTTGCCTTAAAACTGTCACAGATGTATTTACAGTATAGTACAAACATAAGACGTAAAAAACTGCAAACGATCAGAAACAAATATAGGCATGTAGTTTTAAAAGAGCTACAGCAAATACAGGTTTGTATCTAGATAGTTAACCCATGATTCCCGTGGTGTGTGTATAACTAACAAAACTCCCCAAAAGATCGAAAAACACTTTCCTGAGTGACTGGATCAAACCAGAGTCCACCAGCATCACCAGTAATGACCCCGTGTGTCCCAGGGCCTCTGCGATAACACCACACAGAGTGGAACTGAGCGTGAAGGCGATTTCTGAGCTGGTGTGTTTACTATCAGGAGCATAAAGATCAAGGCTCAAAAATCATCAGTGAAAATCATTACGGTAGTTGTGTGCGGCATCGATCTCGAGCTCCGGAGTGGGTGAGTGGTTTAAAATGAGCCGCAGCTCTCGATGCCTTTCACAAAGACCTCATCAGTGGAAACGAGGTGTTTTGAAAACGAGATGTTCCCCAAAAAAAAGAGAAAAAAGTGATTCATACTCCCACACGATGACTGAGAGCAGAAAATTAAAAGAATTTCTGATAAGAGATGATACACAGCCGCTCCCCCTCCCTCTGTCTGTGCCCAAAAAGTAATTTTCTGACTGAATCTTTTCTTTGTTAATACATATCATGCAAATATGAGGTAATGGGCGGAAAAGCAAAATGGCTCTGACTTCCGAAACACACTTAAAACAATTTCTTCACATCATTTTGCTCATGCATAGACAATCGAGAAGGTGTCGATGAAATGTGGGGAAAGAGAAAATGAAAAAAGGTGAGATGATTGCACAGTCTGCTGAATTAATGGTTTCCAATTCTATGAACACAATAAGAGCAGGGGAAGTCTGCCTGTCCCATTTATGTTAGTTACTGCTTATTATTGTGCTGTGACACTGAGTTGCAATTATTGTCGGCTGTCAACAATGAAAGTGCACGTGTGTGTCCGGTGCTGGGGAGGACAGACGTATTGAAATGACTGATTGCACAGTTGAGGCGAGAAACTCCCTTATGGTCACGACAGGTTGAAGCCATTGATTTGATTTGACACATTCCAACGGTATCCGAGTCTTCATCTTCCTCATCGTCAATCGCACAATTATATAACAAATCCAGAAGAAAGTATGACAATAAATTGATCTGCTACCTTACCTTCACGTCTCACTGTAGCCGGTGAGCCAGATGTGGTGCAGGCTTCATGTGCAGTGTTGCCAGATGGGGAAAGCTGCGTCTCCAGCAACATTTAATAGTCCAAATATGTGGGGATGTTATCATTTAATACGATTTATTTGTAATCATGCCAAGTTTCTGCACAACCTGCTAGTATCGAGCTTATTATCACAACTGTGGAGTGCAAAAATTGCCAATATGGTGCCACAGTGGGAACATGAACAGGCCTGGTTTGGCCACAGCTCCACCGTGAACCGTGGGAGACCCATCACCGAACAACCAAGAAAATGACCGAGCCGAATTTAGGCCTGAATGTTCAAACACTGGTCTGCTGCAGGTTTTTTTTTATTGGATGTGTGATTTGACCTTTTCTTTGTGTGGTCCACCTCCCATCCACTAACATGGAGGAGGCAGGTGTACAATCTATCAATTAGCTCTCTAATCCATAACAGACATCATATTGTGACATCTATCTATATAACTATGGATCTGGATTTATATCAACACTTCTATCACACATATCTATCTATGACTCATATAGTTCAGCGCCACGTGGGCTGACGTCACACCCCCACGTCACTCTAACGAGCCCACCTGGCGCTGACAGCTCGCGCTTTGTTTCCTCTGCTACACGCTTCAAATGAGGTCACGTGTTTAAAGTTAGATAAAAGTTTTGCTTATTTTCTATCCGGGTCTCTTTGTATCCGCCATGTTTGAACAGCTGGAAGGAGACAGAGTCCTCCTCCGTCTCCAGGAGTTGGTTCCGGAGCGCGCACCTGTTCCAGATCCAGACACACGCACGCACACGCACGCACGGTCTCTACCCGGCAATGGGGAGACTGGTTTATGTAAAGAAAACACTGGAGGAGTCCGAACACGTGTCTTAACAGGAACAAGAAACATCTGCAGCCAGGTGAGATTGGATTTATTTTAAATATTAGACTATGTGTGGGTGCGTGCGCGAGGAGGGAGACAGGTGATGTGTGTGTGCACGTGCGTGTGTGTGTGCGTGTAGCAGACACGTGTTGTGGTCATGGCTTGGATGTAAAGAGTTAAACTAAAGCTGCATAATGCATTTGTTGGGAGTTGTGGTTTGTTGTAGTCAGGGGCGGTTCTAGCTTGTATGGTACCCCCCCTCCCCCCTCCCCATCTTATTTATAGTGTGTGTGTGTGTGTGTGTTTATAATGCACTTTCATAACATCACAAATCCTTTATTGTGCATTATGCACTAATAGAGCACAACATTTGTAATGAAGGGAGACTATTCATTTAACTGTTGCACTTTTAACAAGAAACACCAGTTAAATTGCACAGCCGCCATGTCAACCCCGGGGGCCTTCATCCCCGGCAAGATGGTGCTCCGGGCCATCACATCTAAATCCACCATACTGGCGGTAGTTGTTTTACTTGTCTGTGGTTTTGTTGTAGTTGTTGGTATTCTGTTGGGTTTGAAATGTAATGGTTTGAGCCCCAGTACTCAGAGTTTGTGTGGGTAACTCTGTGCCAAATCACCATCACAGATCTTAATGGACGTTTTGCTTGTTGATTTGATCATATGAGAAACCTCTGGAACCAATAAAGGTATCACACCATGAGGAAAATGTGCGCTAACGAAAGACCCTTATGTTTTACCGTATGTCTTTTGGTTAATTAAAACCATATGCTATATATGTAGCAGTGTTTCAGTCACACTTTTATGGATCATCAAAATCCATATGGCAGCAGCACACAGCTCTCAAGGTCAATGCCACAGGCTCTGTTGGAATAAAACGTTCCCATGACAAATGTTGCAGTTCAGAAGTAGCATCCTGGATAGTTGTATTTGAATTTAGAGCACGCAGTCGGACTCTGCTGTAGATGTGATGGTACAACGCACAGAAGCACAGACCAGGAGGAGAGGAGGAAAGAGCTGGAAGTGTTTGACTATATTTACCTGTTGGACATCTAAACTGGTGCTTAGTCATACCCACTTTAGTCACACACACACAAGCTGTAAGACTGGAATTAGCTTTAAACTGAAAGGACAGAGGTAGATTGAAGTAGACAAGGTGTGGCTAGGAGTTTTCTTCATGACTGAACTTACACCTAATTCCATTTGTCTCCGAGGTCTGTGCGACACGACCACGATTTCCCTTCTCTCTCTGTTGCTGCCATGTCTTGACACCTCGAAGATAATTTGCAGGTTTTCTTTTTTTTTTAATGCAGGTGATCTGGCCGCCATTGACCTCTTTCACATGTCTCGCTCGGTGTGATTGTGAGTCGCTCCTTTTGTCGCTGGAATGAAAAAATATATAAATAAGAAAGAACCCTGCTAATTGGCAACCGGAGGTGTTGCAGTTACCACGATGTTAGCAGTTTGCCAGCCAGCCATCAGATATATTTCTGTCTGTTTTCCATAGGGATCATTTGAAGTGACACACACACATCGACAGATTCACTTTGAAATGATTCACGTTTCAAAGTATTTTCACATTAAAAACTGTTTTCTTTGTTCATATTGTACGGAGATGAAAAACAGAAATGGAGAGATGCTGTTGCATTACAGCAGATATTGAACAAATAAATTGAGCCACCTTATGATAGAACGTTTGTTACAATTGGCATATCGGGAGATGACACTGATTTCCTTAGAGATGTTGCCTGAAAATACAGGAGGGGGAACATTTTCCAAAGAAGTTGGACCATGTATCAGAAGGAGTCTATTTTGTTGTCTCAGATTATTTTGATAAAAGTGAGAAAAACATGTTTTCAAGCTGTTTTCAGACATGTTCTTCACATGCGAAAAGCAAACTGGTTGGATCCAATACTCCAGGACGTTTCCTCAGTATAAAGACCAGAGCAGGAGAACATTCAAGCGAGGGCTGGTGCCTGAGTAGAGCTGCAGGAGATGCAACATGAATTTGACAGCCCATTGACACCAGCATCCACCATAAGCTCTGGATTCTCATCTTTCCAAGTTGAATCTATGTTGTTGCCTCTTTATAATCCTGAGGTATTTGTATTTTTCCAGTCTCGTGCTCTATTCTCACATTTTCTGGAGGAAAATACAACTTGTGCGTTCTTTCCTCCCTTGTGTAACAATATGCACCTATGCTAAGGCAGGAGCTTTAATTGATTCACACCTCCGATGCCTACGTGTAGGTCTCCCCTCGTGCGACACCTCTGTCCCCAGCTGAGCCCGTCCCTCTGTGCTCTCCGGCTGCACGGCCTCGGGAGAGAAACACAACCATTCATCAAGAATGTGTAAAAAGTCGGGGCCGATGGCGGGCGGGCAGCCAGCCAGGCCACTCTTCTCCTCTGCAGCTCTTTGTAGTGCCGCCCGAGAGGTAATATGTCACCCGTCCTCCACTTTGAACGGCAGGGAGCAACATCAACAAGGAGTGACTCAACAGCACACAGAAGAAGAAGCGTCCAGCACCGCGGCGCCGGAGCTCAGCGAGCCCTCTTTCTCTCCAACTCCCTCTGGCGAGTTGCTATTTTGAGACTCCCGAAGCCTTGTTCTGCCGTCTCCCTCTGGGATTTGTGCAAACTGCTGAAGAGATCACAATGCACAATAGAATTGCTTTAGAAAGTTCCAATATGCCCAGATCATTCAAGTAGTCACAGGGGGTAAAATGGATGGCGCCACGCTTTAAATATGAAAAGGAAACCGGTGTGTCTTGTTCTCATTCACGGAATACGAATATAAAACCCAGTGAGAGCAGTTCAGTCGTATTCGCCATTGATTTGATACCAAGCTGGTTGGGTTTGCAATATTAATCGGCATGTCCCTGGGTATACTCTGGATCTGGAGGGTGTCTCTGGCTCCAAATGTGGCAGAAATCACAGTCGTGAAAGAACACAGGCGGAGGCCAGTGTCGTTATATTAAGAATTCACACACGTGAGTCACGCCAACGATGTAAAGGACAAAGAAACAAGGATTTAAGAGATGATGGAGAGAATAATTGAATTGCACGGGCCTGGTAGTCACATTCAGTGATCTACATGGGTAATAATTAATATTTAATTTGACTTTGGTTGAAGTAGATATCAATTTCTTTAGATGTTACATTGTTGAGCTTCACTTGTAATCAATTGTTTTATATCACAATTTGCAAATGTCGTTACTTTTCATATTGTTTGTGAGCAAAAGTAATAAGTTGCAATATTTTTTGCCCATATTATCTTAGTAATAATGTTTAATACTTACTTAAAATTTAAATTGTAATCCTTACATGACTCATTATTGAGTATTTAATTACTCTATTTTATTCAACATCTTAAATTAATTAATCAATTATAGATATATATGTGTTTATAGTTGTGTTACTACATTGTTCTCATTGTATTTACTCTATAATTTCTGTTGTTTATTATTCCACTGACCTGGTGTTTCACTCTGTAATCATGAGCTTTCAGAGGAACTGAGCGTTTACAAGTGTCGGCCCCCTATCATGTCCCATCAGTACAAGGGGCATATACATTGTGGGCATTAGTCCCCCCCCCCCCCCCCCCCCCCCCCCCACACGGTCACAACTGAATCACTGACACCAGTGACACGAGGGACACCCTCCTCTCAAAAGACCCTCAGACTTCAAAAGCAGCCCCCTCTCAAAGGGGCCATTCACAGGCCTCCTTCAATGGGAAGAGGGCGGCGGCCGCGGCAGCTAATGAATGGATCGATTTTTGGAGCGAACGTGTTCCGAGGCGACTTGTATTGTGATAAAACCAGTGTCAACACTCTGTGCAGAGAAAGAGCCTTGAAAATCGGACACTTGAAAGCTGAGTCGAGCACAAAGACCCACGCTAATTCCTCACCCCCGACCGACCCGCCCCATAAGGACGGGGAACAACACCCCAGCTGGAGCGTGCAACACTGGCCACATTATTAGGAAATGTCGAGGGGGAATAATAAGGAGGAAATACCCCTTCCTTTTTCTGGTGGCCTAAAAATGGCAGAGCATACTAAATCTTAGCCCTGTGTCAATGGCTGCCTGTTGTTTGCATGCATTAGAGGGAATACAGCCATTCTGCTTCGTGACACTCGGTTTGTGTCACAGATTGCTCCCCTCCTCATCCTCAGCTGCCTTGCCAAGGGTAGTCATTTCCAATGCACCGCTACTACTTGAGTGCAACCTCTATGTTTATATGTATGCGTGTGTGTGTTTGTGTGTGTGTATGTGTGTGTTTGCCCGTCTGTCTGGTCTGCGGGTGTGTTTATCTGTTTATGAACAGCGTCGGAGTGTTTGTGTGCACTGTCCCCACTGTTTCGGCGGAAAAATAAGAAGACACCTGCTCGGCGATTCGGAGCTGGCTGTCAAAAACAGGAAAGAAAAGTGTGGTGGGAG
>NW_026518893.1:0-57000 GCF_947347685.1 Pleuronectes platessa | reverse complement strand
TTCTGCAGCGCACATCCTGCTGCGCACATAGATAAAAATAATATTAAAAAAAACTTACAATTTTTTTTTTAAATCAAATTAATAAAAAAACTGTCCTTGCACATCCTGTGGGGCGCAAATTCTGTGGGGCGCACATCCTGCTGAGCACATACTGCTGCGCACATAAATAAAAATAATATTAAAACATTTTTACAAAAAAATATATTTAAATCAAATTAATAAAAAAACTGTGCTTGCACATCCTTTGGGGCGCAAATTATTTTGGGCGCACATCCTGCGGCGCACATCCAGCTGCGCACATTAATAAAAATAATATTAAAACAAATTTACAATTTTTTTTTTTTAAAATCAAATTAATAAAAAAACTGTTCTTGCACATCCTGTGGGGCGCACATCCTGCGGCGCACATCCTGCTGCGCACATAAATAAAAATAATATTAAAACATTTTTACAAAAAAAAAATATTTAAATCAAATTAATAAAAAAACTGTGCTTGCACATCCTGTGGGGCGCAAATTCTGTGGGGCGCACATGCAGCTGCGCACATTAATAAAAATAATATTAAAACAAATTTACAATTTTTTTTTTTTTAATCAAATTAATAAAAAAACTGTTCTTGCACATCCTGTGCGGCGCAAATTATGTGGGGCGCACATCCTGCAGCACACATCCAGCTGCGCACATTAATAAAAATAATATTAAAACAAATTTACAAGTTGTTTTTTTAAAATCAAATTAATAAAAAAACTGTGCTTGCACATCCTTTGAGGCGCAAATTATGTGGGGCGCACATCCTGAGGCGCACATCCAGGTGTGCACATTAAAAAAGATAATATTAAAAAAAAATTAGAATTTTTTTTAAAAATCAAATTAATAAAAAAACTGTGCTTGCACATCCTGTGGGGCGCAAATTCTGTGGGGCGCACATCCTGCTGCGCACATACTGCTGCGCACATGAATAAAAATAATATTAAAACATTTTTACAAAAAAAAAAATTAAATCAAACTAATACAAAAACGGTGCTTGCACATTCTGTGGGGCGCAAATTATGTGGGGCGCACATCCTGCGGCGCACATCCTGCTGCGCACATCCTGCTGCGCACATGAATTAAAATAATATTTAAACATTTTACAAAAAAAAATATTTAAATCAAATTAATAAAAAACTGTGCTTGCACATCCTGTGGGGCGCAAATTCTATGGGGCGCACATCCTGCGGCGCACATCCAGCTGCGCCCATTAATAAAAATAATATTAAAACAAATTTACAATTTTTTTTTTTAATCAAATTAATGAAAAAACTGTTCTTGCACATCCTGTGGGGCGCAAATTCTGTGGGGCGCACATCCTGCTGCGCACATGAATAAAAATAATATTAAAAACAAATTACAATTTTTTTTTTTAAATCAAATTAATAAAAAAACTGTCCCTGCACATCCTGTGGGGCGCAAATTCTGTGGGGCGCACATCCTGCGGCGCAAATCCTGCTGCGCACATGAATAAAATTAATATTAAAACATTTTTACAAAAAAAAATATTTAAATCAAATTAATAAAAAAACTGTGCTTGCACATCCTGTGGGGGACAAATTCTGTGGGGCGCACATCCTGCAGCACACATCCTGCTGCGCACATAAGTAAAAATAATATTAAAAAAAACAACAAAATTTTTGTTTAAAATCAAATTAATAAAAAAACTGTGCTTCCACATCCTGTGGGGCGCAAATTCTGTGGGGCGCACATCCTGCGGCGCACATCCTGCTGCGCACATCCTGCTGCGCACATGAATAAAATTAATATTAAAACATTTTTACAAAAAAAAATATTTAAATCAAATTAATAAAAAAACTGTGCTTGCACATCCTGTGGGGGACAAATTCTGTGGGGCGCACATCCTGCAGCACACATCCTGCTGCGCACATAAGTAAAAATAATATTAAAAAAAACAACAAAATTTTTGTTTAAAATCAAATTAATAAAAAAACTGTGCTTCCACATCCTGTGGGGCGCAAATTCTGTGGGGCGCACATCCTGCGGCGCACATCCTGCTGCGCACATCCTGCTGCGCACATGAATTAAAATAATATTTAAACATTTTACAAAAAAAAATATTTAAATCAAATTAATAAAAAACTGTGCTTGCACATCCTGTGGGGCGCAAATTCTATGGGGCGCACATCCTGCGGCGCACATCCAGATGCGCCCATTAATAAAAATAATATTAAAACAAATTTACAATTTTTTTTTTTAATCAAATTAATAAAAAAACTGTTCTTGCACATCATGTGGGGCGCAAATTCTGTGAGCGCACAACCTGCTGCGCACATGAATAAAAATAATATTAAAACATTTTTACAAAAAAAAATATTTAAATCAAACTAATACAAAAACTGTGCTTGCACATCCTGTGGGGCGCAAAATCTTTGGGGCGCACATTCTGCAGCGCACATAGATAAAAATAATATTAAAAAAAACTTACAATTTTTTTTTTAAATCAAATTAATAAAAAAACTGTCCTTGCACATCCTGTGGGGCGCAAATTCTGTGGGGCGCACATCCTGCTGCGCACATACTGCTGCGCACATAAATAAAAATAATATTAAAACATTTTTACAAAAAAATATATTTAAATCAAATTAATAAAAAAACTGTGCTTGCACATCCTGTGGGGCGCAAATTCTGTGGGGCGCACATCCTGCTGCGCACATAAATAAAAATAATATTAACACATTTTTACAAAAAAAAATATTTAAATCAAATTAATAAAAAAACTGTGCTTGCACATCCTGTGGGGCGCAAATTATGTGGGGCGCAAATCCTGCAGCGCACATGCTGCTGCGCACATAAATAAAAATAATATTAAAACATCTTTACAAAAAAAAAAATTCAAATCAAATATAAAAAAAACTGTGCTTGCACATCCTGTGGGGCGCAAATTATGTGGGGCGCAAATCCTGCTGCGCACATAAATAAAAATAATATTAAAACATCTTTACAAAAAAAAATATTTAAATCAAACTAATACAAAAACTGTGCTTGCACATCCTGTGGGGCGCAAAATCTTTGGGGCGCACATTCTGCAGCGCACATCCTGCTGCGCACATAGATAAAAATAATATTAAAAAAAACTTACAATTTTTTTTTTAAATCAAATTAATAAAAAAACTGTGCTTGCACATCCTGTGAGGCGCAACTTATGTGGGGCGCACATCCTGCAGCGCACATAAATAATAATAATATTAAAACATTTTTACAAAAAAAAAAAATATTTAAATCAAATTAATAAAAAAACTGTGCTTGCACATCCTGTGGGGCGCAAATTCTGTGGGGCACACATCCTGAGGCGCACATCCAGGTGTGCACATTAAAAAAGATAATATTAAAAAAAAATTAGAATTTTTTTTTTTAAATCAAATTAATAAAAAAACTGTGCTTGCACATCCTGTGGGGCGCACATCCTGCTGCGCACATACTGCTGCGCACATAAATAAAAATAATATTAAATCATTTTTACAAAAAAATATATTTAAATCAAATTAATAAAAAAACTGTGCTTGCACATCCTGTGGGGCGCAAATTCTGTGGGGCGCACATCCTGCTGCGCACATAAATAAAAATAATATTGAAACATCTTTACAAAAAAAAATATTTAAATCAAATTAATAAAAAAACTGTGCTTGCACATCCTGTGGGGCGCACATCCTGTGGGGCGCAAATCCTGCGGCGCACAGAAATAAAAATAATATTAAAACTAATTTACAAGTTTTTTTTTTAAATCAAATTAATAAAAAAACTGTGCTTGCACATCCTGTGGGGCGTAAATTCTGTGGGGCGCACATTCTGCGGCGCACATCCTGCTGCGCACAAAAATAAAAATAATATTATAAAAAAAATTACAATTTTCTTTTTTTAAATCAAATTAATAAAAAAACTGTGCTTGCACATCCTGTGAGGCGCAAATTCTGTGGGGCGCACATTCTGCGGCGCACATCCTGCTGCGCACATAAATAAAAATAATATTAAAACATTTTTACAAAAAAAAATATTTAAATCAAATTAATAAAAAAACTGTGCTTGCACATCCTTTGGGGCGCAAATTATTTTGGGCGCACATCCTGCGGCGCACATCCAGCTGGGCACATTAATAAAAATAATATTAAAACAAATTTACAATTTTTTTTTTTTTAAATCAAATTAATAAAAAAACTGTTCTTGCACATCCTGTGGGGCGCACATCCTGCGGCGCACATCCTGCTGCGCACATAAATAAAAATAATATTAAAACATTTTTACAAAAAAAAATATTTAAATCAAATTAATAAAAAAACTGTGCTTGCACATCCTGTGGGGCGCAAATTCTGTGGGGCGCACATCCAGCTGCGCACATTAATAAAAACAATATTAAAAAAAACTTACAATTTTTTTTTTAAATCAAATTAATAAAAAAACTGTGCTTCCACATCCTGTGGGGCGCAAATTCTGTGGGGCGCACATCCTGCGGCGCACATCCTGCGGCGCACATCCAGCTGCGCCCATTAATAAAAATAATATTAAAACAAATTTATAATTTTTTTTTTTAATCAAATTAATAAAAAAACTGTTCTTGCACATCCTGTGGGACGCAAATTCTGTGGGGCGCACATCCTGCGGCGCACATCCTGCTGCGCACATTTATAAAAATAATATTAAAACACTTTTACAAAAAAAAATATTTAAATCAAATTAATAAAAAAACTGTGCTTGCACATCCTGTGGGGCGCAAATTCTGTGGAGCGCACATCCTTCTGCGCACATAAATAAAAATAATATTAAAACATTTTTACAAAAAAAAATATGTAAATCAAATTAATAAAAAAACTGTGCTTGCACATCCTATGGGGCGCAAATTCTTTGGGGCACACATTCTGCGGCGCACATCCTGCTGCGCACAAAAATAAAAATAATATTAAAACATTTTTACAAAAAAAAATATTTAAATCAAATTAATAAAAAAACTGTGCTTGCACATCCTGTGGGGCGCAAATTCTGTGGGGCGCACATCCTGCGGCGCACATCCTGCTGCGCACATAAATAAAACAAATATTAAAACATTTTTACAAAAAAAATATTTAAATCAAATAAATAAAAAAACTGTCCTTGCACATCCTGTGGGGCGCAAATTCTGTGGGGCGCACATCCTGCTGCGCACATAAATAAAAATAATATTAAAAACAATTTACATTTTTTTTTTTTAAATCAAATTATAAAAAAAAACTGTGCTTGCACATCCTGTGGGGCGCAAATTCTGTGGGGCGCACATCCTGCGGCGCACATCCTGCTGCGCACATAAATAAAAAAAATATTAAAAACAAATTACAATTTTTTTTTTTAAATCAAATTAATAAAAAAACTGTCCTTGCACATCCTGTGGGGCGCAAATTCTGTGGGGCGCACATCCTGCGGCGCACATCCTGCTGCACACATAAATAAAAATAATATTAAAACATTTTTACAAAAAAAATATTTAAATCAAATAAATAAAAAAACTGTCCTTGCACATCCTGTGGGGCGCAAATTCTGTGGGGCGCACATCCTGCGGCGCAAATCCTGCTGCGCACATGAATAAAAATAATATTAAAACATTTTTACAAAAAAAAATATTTAAATCAAATTAATAAAAAAACTGTGCTTGCACATCCTGTGGGGCGCAAATTCTGTGGGGCGCACATCCTGCTGCGCACATAAATAAAAATAATATTAAAAACAAATTACAATTTATTTTTTTTAAATCAAATTAATAAAAAAACTGTCCTTGCACATCCTGTGGGGCGCACATCCTGCGGCGCACATCCTGCTGCGCACATAAATAAAAATAATATTAAAACATTTTTACAAAAAAAATATTTAAATCAAATAAATAAAAAAACTGTCCTTGCACATCCTGTGGGGCGCAAATTCTGTGGGGCGCACATCCTGCTGCGCACATAAATAAAAATAATATTAAAAACAATTTACATTTTTTTTTTTTAAATCAAATTAATAAAAAAACTGTGCTTGCACATCCTGTGGGGCGCAAATTCTGTGGGGCGCAAATTCTGTGGGGCGCACATCCTGCGGCGCACATCCTGCTGCGCACATGAATAAAAATAATATTAAAACATTTTTACAAAAAAAATATTTAAATCAAATTAATAAAAAAACTGTCCTTGCACATCCTGTGGGGCGCAAATTCTGTGGGGCGCACATCCTTCAGCGCACATCCAGCTGGGCAAATTAATAAAAATAATATTAAATTTTTTTTACAAAAAAAATATTTAAATTAAATTAATAAAAAAACTGTGCTTGCACATCCTGTGGGGCACACATCCTGCTGCGCACATAAATAAAAATAATATTAAAAACAAATTACAATTTTTTTTTTTAAATCAAATTAATAAAAAAACTGTCCTTGCACATCCTGTGGGGCGCAAATTCTGTGGGGCGCACATCCTGCGGCACAAATCCTGCTGCGCACATGAATAAAAGTAATATTAAAACATTTTTACAAAAGTATTATTTAAATCAAATTAATAAAAAAACTGTGCTTGCACATCCTGTGGGGCGCAAATTCTGTGGGGCGCACATCCTGCGGCGCACATCCTGCTGCGCACATGAATAAAAGTAATATTAAAACATTTTTACAAAAGTAATATTTAAATCAAATTAATAAAAAAACTGTGCTTGCACATCCTGTGGGGCGCAAATTCTGTGGGGCGCACATCCTGCGGCGCACATCCTGCTGCGCACATAAATGAAAATAATATTAAAACATTTTTACAAAAAAAAATATTTAAATCAAATTAATAAAAAAACTGTGCTTGCACATCCTGTGGGGCGCAAATTCTGTGGGGCGCACATCCTGCGGCGCACATCCTGCTGCGCACATAAATAAAAATAATATTAAAAACAAATTACAATTTATTTTTTTTAAATCAAATTAATAAAAAAACTGTGCTTGCACATCCTGTGGGGCGCAAATTATGTGGGGCGCAAATCCTGCGGCGCACATCCTGCTGCGCACATAAATAAAAATAATATTAAAACATTTTTACAAAAAAAAATATTTAAATCAAATTAATAAAAAAACTGTGCTTGCACATCCTGTGGGGCGCAAATTCTGTGGGGCGCACATCCTGCGTCGCAAATCCTGCTGCGCACATAAATAAAAATTATATTAAAACATTTTTACAAAAAAAATTTTTTAAATCAAATTTATAAAAAAACTGTGCTTGCACATCCTGTGGGGCGCAAATTATGTGGGGCGCACATCCACCAGCGCACATCCTGCTGCGCACATAAATAAAAATAATATTAAAACATTTTTACAAAAAAAAATATTTAAATCAAATTAATAAAAAAAGCTGTCCTTGCACATCCTGTGGGGCACACATCCTGCGGCAAACATCCTGCTGCGCATATAAATAAAAATAATATTAAAAACATATTACAATTTTTTTTTTTAAATCAAATTAATGAAAAAACTGTCCTTGCACATCATGTGGGGCACACATCCTGCGGCGCACATCCTGCTGCGCACATAAATAAAAATAATATTAAAAACAAATTACAATTTTTTTTTTAAAATCAAATTAATAAAAAAACTGTCCTTGCACATCCTGTGGGGCCCAAATTCTGTGGGGCGCACATCCTGCGGCGCACATCCTGCTGCGCACATAAATAAAAATAATATTAAAACATTTTTACAAAAAAAAATATTTAAATCAAATTAATGAAAAAACTGTGCTTGCACATCCTGTGGGGCGCAAATTCTGTGGGGCGCACATCCTGCAGCACACATCCTGCTGCGCACATACATAAAAATAATATTAAAAACAAATTACAATTTTTTTTTTTAAATCAAATTAATAAAAAAAATGTCCTTGCACATCCTGTGGGGCGCAAATTATGTGGGGTGCACATCCTGCAGCGCACATCCTGCTGCGCACATAAACAAAAATAATATTAAAATCAATTTACAATTATTTTTTTTTAAATCAAATTAATAAAAAAACTGTCCTTGCACATCATGTGGGGAGCAAATTCTGTGGGGCGCACATCCTGCTGCGCACATAAATCAAAATAATATTAAAACATTTTTACAAAATTTTTTTTTTAAATCAAATTAATAAAAAAACTGTGCTTGCACATCCTGTGGGGCGCAAATTCTGTGGGGCGCACATCCTGCGGCGCACATCCTGCTGCGCACATGAATAAAAATAATATTAAAACATTTTTACAAAAAAATATATTAAATCAAATTAATAAAAAAACTGTGCTTGCACATCCTGTGGGGCGCAAATTCTGTGGGGCGCATATCCTGCGGCGCACATCCTGCTGCGCACATGAATAAAAATAATATTAAAAACAAATTACAATTTTTTTTTTTTAAATCAAATTAATGAAAAAACTGTCCTTGCACATCATGTGGGGCACACATCCTGCGGCGCACATCCTGCTGCGCACATAAATAAAAATAATATTAAAAACAAATTACAATTTTTTTTTTCAAATCAAATTAATAAAAAACTGTCCTTGCACATCCTGTGGGGCGCAAATTCTGTGGGGCGCACATCCTGCGGCACAAATCCTGCTGCGCACATGAATAAAAGTAATATTAAAACATTTTTACAAAAGTATTATTTAAATCAAATTAATAAAAAAACTGTGCTTGCACATCCTGTGGGGCGCAAATTCTGTGGGGCGCACATCCTGCGGCGCACATCCTGCTGCGCACATGAATAAAAGTAATATTAAAACATTTTTACAAAAGTAATATTTAAATCAAATTAATAAAAAAACTGTGCTTGCACATCCTGTGGGGCGCAAATTCTGTGGGGCGCACATCCTGCGGCGCACATCCTGCTGCGCACATAAATGAAAATAATATTAAAACATTTTTACAAAAAAAAATATTTAAATCAAATTAATAAAAAAACTGTGCTTGCACATCCTGTGGGGCGCAAATTCTGTGGGGCGCACATCCTGCGGCGCACATCCTGCTGCGCACATAAATAAAAATAATATTAAAACATCTTTACAAAAAAAAATATTCAAATCAAATTAATAAAAAAACTGTGCTTGCACATCCTGTGGGGCGCAAATTATGTGGGGCGCAAATCCTGCTGCGCACATAAATAAAAATAATATTAAAACATCTTTACAAAAAAAAATATTTAAATCAAACTAATACAAAAACTGTGCTTGCACATCCTGTGGGGCGCAAAATCTTTGGGGCGCACATTCTGCAGCGCACATAAATAAAAATAATATTGAAACATCTTTACAAAAAAAAATATTTAAATCAAATTAATAAAAAAACTTTGCTTGCACATCCTGTGGGGCGCACATCCTGTGGGGCGCACATCCTGCGGCGCACATCCTGCTGCGCACATAAATAAAAATAATATTAAAACATTTTTACAAAAAAAAAATATTTAAATCAAATTAATAAAAAAACTGTGCTTGCACATCCTGTGGGGCGCAAATTCTGTGGGGCGCATATCCTGCGGCGCACATCCTGCTGCGCACATAAATAAAAATAATATTAAAAACAAATTACAATTTTTTTTTTTTAAATCAAATTAATGAAAAAACTGTCCTTGTCCATCATGTGGGGCACACATCCTGCGGCGCAAATCCTGCTGCGCACATAAGTAAAAATAATATTAAAACATTTTTACAAAAAAATTTTTTTAAAATCAAATTAATAAAAAAACTGTCCTTGCACATCCTGTGGGGCGCAAATTATGTGGGGCGCACATCCTGCGGCGCAAATCCTGCTGCGCACATAAATAAAAATAATACTAAAACATTTTTTTCAAAAAAAAATATTTAAATCAAATTAATAAAAAAACTGTGCTTGCACATCCTGTGGGGCGCAAATTATGTGGGGCGCACATCCACCAGCGCACATCCTGCTGCGCACATAAATCAAAATAATATTAAAACATTTTTACAACAATTTTTTTTTAAATCAAATTAATAAAAAAACTGTGCTTGCACATGCTGTGGGGCGCACATCCTGCGGCGCACATCCTGCTGCGCACATAAATGAAAATAATATTAAAACATTTTTACAAAAAAAAATATTTAAATCAAATTAAAAAAAAACTGTGCTTGCACATCCTGTGGGGCGCACATCCTGCGGCGCACATAAATAAAAATAATATTAAAAACAAATTACAATTTATTTTTTTTATATCAAATTAATAAAAAACTGTGCTTGCACAACCTGTCGGGCGCAAATTATGTGGGGCGCAAATCCTGCGGCGCACATCCTGCTGCGCACATAAATAAAAATAATATTAAAACATTTTTACAAAAAAAAATATTTAAATCAAATTAATAAAAAAACTGTGCTTGCACATCCTGTGGGGCGCAAATTATGTGGGGCGCACATCCTGCAGCGCACATCCTGCTGCGCGAATGAATAAAAATAAAATTAAAAAAAATTACAATTTTTTTTTTTTAAATCAAATTAATAAAAAAACTGTGCTTGCACATCCTGTGGGGCGCAAATTATGTGGGGCGCACATCCTGCAGCGCACATCCTGCTGCGCACATAAATGAAAATGATATTAAAACATTTTTACAAAAAAAATATTTAAATTAAATTAATAAAAAAACTGTGCTTGCACATCCTGTGGGGCGCAAATTCTGTGGGGCGCACATCCTGCGGCGCACATCCTGCTGCGCACATAAATAAAAATAATATTAAAAACAAATTACAATTTTTTTTTTTAAATCAAATTAATAAAAAAACTGTCCTTGCACATCCTGTGGGGCGCACATCCTGCGGCGCACATCCTGCTGCGCACATAAATAAAAATAATATTAAAAACAAATTACAATTTTTTTTTTAAAATCAAATTAATAAAAAAAATGTCCTTGCACATCCTGTGGGGCGCAAATTCTGTGGGGCGCACATCCTGCGGCGCAAATCCTGCTGCGCACATAAATAAAAATAATATTAAAACATTTTTTTCAAAAAAAAATATTTAAATCAAATTAATAAAAAAACTGTGCTTGCACATTCTGTGGGGCGCAAATTCTGCGCACATGAATAAAAATAATATTAAAACATTTTTACAAAAAAAAATATTTAAATCAAACTAATAAAAAAACTGTCCTTGCACATCTTGTGGGGCGCAAATTCTGTGGGGCGCACATCCTGCGGCGCACATCCTGCTGTGCACATAAATAAAAATCATATTAAAAACAAATTACAATTTTTTTTTTTTAAATCAAATTAATAAAAAAACTGTCCTTGCACATACTGTGTGGGACAAATTCTGTGGGGCGCACATCCTGCGGTGCACAAACTGCTGCGCACATAAATCAAAATAATATTAAAACATTTTTACAAAAAAAATATTTAAATCAAATTAATAAAAAAACTGTCCTTGCACATCCTGTGGGTTGCAAATTCTGTGGGGCGCACATCCTGCGGCGCAAATTCTGCTGCGCACATGAATAAAAATAATATTAAAACATTTTTACAAAAAAAAATATTTAAATCAAATTAATAAAAAAACTGTGCTTGCACATCCTGTGGGGCGCAAATTCTGTGGGGCGCACATCCTGCGGCGCACATCCTGCTGCGCACATGGATGAAAATAATATTAAAACATTTTTACAAAAAAAAATATTTAAATCAAATTAATAAAAAAACTGTGCTTGCACATCCTGTGGGGCGCAAATTCTGAGGGGCGCACATTCTGCGGCGCACATCCTGCTGCGCACATAAATAAAAATGATATTAAAACATTTTTACAAAAAAAAATATTAAAAACAAATTACAATTTTTTTTTTTTAAATCAAATTAATAAAAAAACTGTCCTTGCACATCCTGTGTGGCGCAAATTCTGTGGGGCGCACATCCTGCGGCACACATCCTGCTGCGCACATAAATAAAAATAATATTAAAACATTTTTACAAAAAAAAATATTTAAATATAACTAATAAAAAAAATGTGCTTGCACATCCTGTGGGGCGCAAATTCTGTGGGGCGCACATCCTGCGGCGCACGTCCTGCTGCGCACATAAATAAAAATAATATTAAAACATTTTTACAAAAAAAAATATTTAAATCAAATTAATAAAAAAACTGTGCTTGCACATCCTGTGGGGCGCAAATTATGTGGGGCGCACATCCTGCGGCGCACATCCTGCTGCGCACATAAATAAAAATAATATTAAAAACAATTTACAATTATTTTTTTTTAAATCAAATTAATAAAAAAACTGTGCTTGAACATCCTGTGGGGCGCAAATTCTGTGGGGCGCAAATCCTGCGGCGCACATCCTGCTGCGCATATAAATAAAAATAATGTTAAAACATTTTTACAAAAAAAAATATTTAAATCAAATTAATAAAAAAACTGTGCTTGCACATCCTGTGGGGCGCAAATTCTGTGGGGCGCACATCCTGCTGCGCACATAAATAAAAATAATATTAAAAACAAATTACATTTTTTTTTTTTTAAATCAAATTAATAAAAAAACTGTGCTTGCACATCCTGTGGGGCGCAAATTCTGTGGGGCGCACATCCTGCGGCGCACATCCTTCTGCGCACATAAATAAAAATAATATTAAAAACAAATTACAATTTTTTTTATTAAATCAAATTAATAAAAAAACTGTCCTTGCACATCCTGTGGGGCGCACATCCTGCTGCGCACATGAATAAAAATGAAATTAAAAAAAATTTACAATTTTTTTTTTTTAAATCAAATTAATAAAAAAACTGTGCTTTCACATCCTGTGGGGCGCAAATTCTGTGGGGCGCACATCCTGCGGCGCACATCCTGCTGCGCACATAAAATAAAAATAATATTAAAATATTTTTACAAAAAAAAATATTTAAATCAAATTAATAAAAAAACTGTGCTTGCACATCCTGTGGGGCGCAAATTATGTGGGGCGCACATCATGCGGCGCACATCCTGCTGCGCACATAAATAAAAATAATATTAAAAACAAATTACAATTTTTTTTTTTTTAAATCAAATTAATAAAAAAACTGTCCTTGCACATCCTGTGGGGCGCAAATTCTGTGGGGCTCACATCCTGTGGCGCACATCCTGCTGCGCACATAAATAAAAATAATATTAAAAACAAATTACAATTTTTCTTTAAAAATCAAATTAATAAAAAAACTGTCCTTGCACATCCTGTGGGGCGCAAATTATGTGGGGCGCAGAGACTGCGGCGCACATCCTGCTGCGCACATAGATAAAAATAATATTAAAACATCTTTACAAAAAAAATATTTAAAACAATTAATAAAAAAACTGTGCTTGCTCATCCTCTGGGGCGCAAATTATGTGGGGCGCACATCCTGCGGCGCACATCCTGCTGCGCACATAAATAAAAATAATATTAAAACATTTTTACAAAAAAATATATTTAAATCAAATTAATACAAAAACTGTTCTTGCACATCCTGTGGGGCGCAAATTATGTGGGGCGCACATCCTGCGGCGCACATCCTGCTACGCACATAAATAAAAATAATATTAAAAACAATTTACAATTATTTTTTTTTAAATCAAATTAATAAAAAAACTGTGCTTGCACATCCTGTGGGGCGCAAATTCTGTGGGGCGCACATCCTGCGGCGCACATCCTGCTGCGCACATAAATAAAAATAATATTAAAACATTTTTACAAAAAAATATATTTAAATCAAATTAATAAAAAAACTGTGCTTGCACATTCTGTGGGGCGCAAATTCTGTGGGGCGCAAATCCTGCGGCGCACATCCTGCTGCGCATATAAATAAAAATAATGTTAAAACATTTTTACAAAAAAAAATATTTAAATCAAATTAATAAAAAAACTGTGCTTGCACATCCTGTGGGGCGCAAATTCTGTGGGGCGCACATCCTGCTGCGCACATAAATAAAAATAATATTAAAAACAAATTACATTTTTTTTTTTTTAAATCAAATTAATAAAAAAACTGTGCTTGCACATCCTGTGGGGCGCACATCCTGCTGCGCACATGAATAAAAATGAAATTAAAAAAAATTTACAATTTTTTTTTTTTAAATCAAATTAATAAAAAAACTGTCCTTGCACATCCTGTGGGGCGCAAATTCTGTGGGGCTCACATCCTGTGGCGCACATCCTGCGGCGCACATCCTGCTGCGCACATAAAATAAAAATAATATTAAAATATTTTTACAAAAAAAAATATTTAAATCAAATTAATAAAAAAACTGTGCTTGCACATCCTGTGGGGCGCAAATTATGTGGGGCGCACATCCTGCGGCACACATCCTGCTGCGCACATAAATAAAAATAATATTGAAACAAATTTACAATTTTTTTTTTTTAAATCAAATTAATAAAAAAACTGTGCTTGCACATCCTGTGGGGCGCAAATTATGTGGGGCGCACATCATGCGGCGCACATCCTGCTGCGCACATAAATAAAAATAATATTAAAAACAAATTACAATTTATTTTTTTTTTAAATCAAATTAATAAAAAAACTGTGCTTGCACATCCTGTGGGGCGCAAATTATGTGGGGCGCACATCATGCGGCGCACATCCTGCTGCGCACATAAATAAAAATAATATTAAAACATTTTTACAAAAAAAATATTTAAAACAATTAATAAAAAAACTGTGCTTGCTCATCCTGTGGGGCGCAAATTATGTGGGGCGCACATCATGCGGCGCACATCCAGCTGCGCACATTAATAATAATAATATTAAAACATTTTTACAAAAAAAAATATTTAAATCAAATTAATAAAAAAACTGTGCTTGCTCATCCTGTGGGGCGCAAATTCTGTGGGGCGCACATCCTGCGGCGCACATCCTGCTGCGCACATCCTGCTGCGCACATAAATAAAAATAATATTAAAAACAAATTACAATTTTTTTTTTAAATCAAATTAATAAAAAAACTGTGCTTGCACATCCTGTGGGGCGCAAATTATGTGGGGCGCACATCATGCGGCGCACATCCTGCTGCGCACATAAATAAAAATAATATTAAAAACAAATTACAATTTTTTTTTTTTTAAATCAAATTAATAAAAAAACTGTCCTTGCACATCCTGTGGGGCGCAAATTCTGTGGGGCTCACATCCTGTGGCGCACATCCTGCTGCGCACATAAATAAAAATAATATTAAAAACAAATTACAATTTTTTTTTAAAAATCAAATTAATAAAAAAACTGTCCTTGCACATCCTGTGGGGCGCAAATTCTGTGGGGCGCACATCCTGCGGCGCACATCCTGCTGCGCACATAAATAAAAATAATATTAAAACATTTTTACAAAAAAAAATATTTAAATCAAATTAATAAAAAAACTGTGCTTGCACATCCTGTGGGGCGCAAATTATGTGGGGCGCACATCCTGCGGCGCACATCCTGCTGCGCACAAAAATAAAAATAATATTAAAAACAATTTACAATTATTTTTTTTTTAAACCAAATTAATAAAAAAACTGTGCTTGCTCATCCTCTGGGGCGCAAATTATGTGGGGCGCACATCCTGCGGCGCACATCCTGCTGCGCACATAAATAAAAATAATATTAAAACATTTTTACAAAAAAATATATTTAAATCAAATTAATAAAAAAACTGTGCTTGCACATCCTGTGGGGCGCAAATTCTGTGGGGCGCACATCCTGCTGCGCACATAAATAAAAATAATATTAAAAACAAATTACATTTTTTTTTTTTTAAATCAAATTAATAAAAAAACTGTGCTTGCACATCCTGTGGGGCGCACATCCTGCTGCGCACATGAATACAAATGAAATTAAAAAAAATTTACAATTTTTTTTTTTTAAATCAAATTAATAAAAAAACTGTGCTTTCACATCCTGTGGGGCGCAAATTCTGTGGGGCGCACATCCTGCGGCGCACATCCTGCTGCGCACATAAAATAAAAATAATATTAAAATATTTTTACAAAAAAAAATATTTAAATCAAATTAATAAAAAAACTGTGCTTGCACATCCTGTGGGGCGCAAATTATGTGGGGCGCACATCATGCGGCGCACATCCTGCTGCGCACATAAATAAAAATAATATTAAAAACAAATTACAATTTTTTTTTTTTTAAATCAAATTAATAAAAAAACTGTCCTTGCACATCCTGTGGGGCGCAAATTCTGTGGGGCTCACATCCTGTGGCGCACATCCTGCTGCGCACATAAATAAAAATAATATTAAAAACAAATTACAATTTTTTTTTAAAAATAAAATTAATAAAAAAACTGTCCTTGCACATCCTGTGGGGCGCAAATTCTGTGGGGCGCACATCCTGCGGCGCACATCCTGCTGCGCACATAAATAAAAATAATATTAAAACATTTTTACAAAAAAAAATATTTAAATCAAATTAATAAAAAAACTGTGCTTGCACATCCTGTGGGGCGCAAATTATGTGGGGCGCACATCCTGCGGCGCACATCCTGCTGCGCACAAAAATAAAAATAATATTAAAAACAATTTACAATTATTTTTTTTTTAAACCAAATTAATAAAAAAACTGTGCTTGCACATCCTGTGGGGCGCAAATTATGTGGGGCGCACAGACTGCGGCGCACATCCTGCTGCGCACATAGATAAAAATAATATTAAATCATCTTTACAAAAAAAATATTTAAAACAATTAATAAAAAAACTGTGCTTGCTCATCCTCTGGGGCGCAAATTATGTGGGGCGCACATCCTGCGGCGCACATCCTGCTGCGCACATAAATAAAAATAATATTAAAAACAAATTACAATTTTTTTTTTTTAATCAAATTAATAAAAAAACTGTCCTTGCACATCCTGTGGGGCGCAAATTCTGTGGGGCGCACATCCTGCTGCGCACATAAATAAAAATAATATTAAAAACAAATTACAATTTTTTTTTTAAATCAAATTAATAAAAAAACTGTCCTTGCACATCCTGTGTGGCGCAAATTCTGTGGGGCGCACCTCCTGCGGCACACATCCTGCTGCGCGCATAAATAAAAATAATATTAAAACATTTTTACAAAAAAAAATATTTAAATCAAATTAATAAAAAAACTGTGATTGCACATCCTGTGGGGCGCAAATTCTGTGGGGCGCACATCCTGCGGCACACATCCTGCTGCGCACATAAATAAAAATAATATTAAAACATTTTTACAAAAAAAAATATTTAAATCAAATTAATAAAAAAACTGTGATTGCACATCCTGTGGGGCGAAAATTATGTGGGGCGCACATCATGCGGCGCACATCCTGCTGCGCACATAAATAAAAATAATATTAAAACATTTTTACAAAAAAATATATTTAAATCAAATTAATAAAAAAACTGTGCTTGCACATCCTGTGGGGCGCAAATTCTGTGGGGCGCACATCCTGCAGCACACATCCTGCTACGCACATAAATAAAAATAATATTAAAAACAAATTACAATTTTTTTTTTTAAATCAAATTAATAAAAAAACTGTGCTTGCACATCCTGTGGGGCGCAAATTCTGTGGGTTGCACATCCTGCTGCGCACATAAATAAAAATAATGTTAAAACATTTTTACAAAAAAAAATATTTAAATCAAATTAATAAAAAAACTGTGCTTGCACATCCTGTGTGGCGCAAATTCTGTGGGGCGCACATCCTGCGGCGCACATCCTGCTGCGCACATAAATAAAAATAATATTAAAACATTTTTACAAAAAAAAATATTTAAATCAAATTAATAAAAAAACTGTGCTTGCACATCCTGTGGGGCGCAAATTATGTGGGGCGCACATCCTGCAGCGCACATCCTGCTGCGCAAATAAATAAAAATAAAATTAAAACAAATTTACAATTTTTTTTTTTTAAATCAAATTAACAAAAAAAATGTGCTTGCACATCCTGTGGGGCGCAAATTCTGTGGGGCGCACATCCTGCGGCGCACATCCTGCTGCGCACATAAATACAAATAATATTAAAACATTTTTACAAAAAAAAATATTTAAATCAGATTAATAAAAAAACTGTGCTTGCACATCCTGTGGGGCGCAAATTATGTGGGGCGCACATCCTGCGGCACACATCCTGCTGCGCACATAAATAAAAATAATATTGAAACAAATTTACAATTTTTTTTTTTTAAATCAAATTAATAAAAAAACTGTGCTTGCACATCCTGTGGGGCGCAAATTATGTGGGGCGCACATCATGCGGCGCACATCCTGCTGCGCACATAAATAAAAATAATATTAAAAACAAATTACAATTTATTTTTTTTTTAAATCAAATTAATAAAAAAACTGTGCTTGCTCATCCTGTGGGGCGCAAATTATGTGGGGCGCACATCATGCGGCGCACATCCTGCTGCGCACATAAATAAAAATAATATTAAAACATTTTTACAAAAAAAATATTTAAAACAATTAATAAAAAAACTGTGCTTGCTCATCCTGTGGGGCGCAAATTCTGTGGGGCGCACATCCTGCTGCGCACATCCTGCTGCGCACATAAATAAAAATAATATTAAAAACAAATTACAATTTTTTTTTTAAATCAAATTAATAAAAAAACTGTGCTTGCACATCCTTTGGGGCACAAATTCTGTGGGGCGCACATCCTGCGAGGCACATCCTGCTTTGCACATAAATAAAAATAATATTAAAAACAAATTACAATTTTTTTTTTTAAATCAAATTAATAAAAAAAATGTGCTTGCACATCCTGTGGGGCGCAAATTATGTGGGGCGCACATCCTGCGGCGCACATCCTGCTGCGCACATAAATAAAAATAATATTAAAACATTTTTACAAAAAAAAATATTTAAATCAAATTAATAAAAAAACTGTGCTTGTACATCCTTTGGGGCGCAAATTCTGTGGGGCGCACATCCTGCGGCACACATCCTGCTGCGCACATAAATAAAAATAATATTAAAACATTTTTACAAAAAAAAATATTTAAATCAAATTAATAAAAAAACTGTGCTTGCACATCCTGTGGGGCGCAAATTCTGTGGGGCGCACATCCTGCGGCACACATCCTGCTGCGCACATAAATAAAAATAATATTGAAACAAATTTACAATTTTTTTTTTAAAATCAAATTAATAAAAAAACTGTGCTTGCTCATCCTGTGGGGCGCAAATTATGTGGGGCGCACATCAGGCGGCGCACATCCTGCTGTGCACATGAATAAAAATAATATTAAAACATTTTTACAAAAAAAAATATTTAAATCAAATTAATAAAAAAACTGTGCTTGCACATCCTGTGGGGCGCAAATTCTGTGGGGCGCACATCCTGCGGCGCACATCCTGCTGCGCACATAAATAAAAATAATATTAAAACATTTTTACAAAAAAAATATTTAAATATAACTAATAAAAAAAATGTGCTTGCACATCCTGTGGGGCGCAAATTATGTGGGGCGCACATCCTGCTGCGCACATAAATAAAAATAATATTAAAACATTTTTACAAAAAAATATATTAAAATCAAATTAATAAAAAAACTGTGCTTGCACATCCTGTGGGGCGCAAATTATGTGGGGCACACATCCTGCGGCGCACATCCTGCTGCGCACATAAATAAAAATAATATTAAAACATTTTTACAAAAAAATATATTTAAATCAAATTAATAAAAAAACTGTGCTTGCACATTCTGTGGGGCGCAAATTCTGTGGGGCGCAAATCCTGCGGCGCACATCCTGCTGCGCACATAAATAAAAATAATATTAAAAACAAATTACATTTTTTTTTTTTAAATCAAATTAATAAAAAAACTGTGCTTGCACATCCTGTGGGGCGCAAATTCTGTGGGGCGCACATCCTGCGGCGCACATCCTTCTGCGCACATAAATAAAAATAATATTAAAAACAAATTACAATTTTTTTTTTTTAAATCAAATTAATAAAAAAACTGTCCTTGCACATCCTGTGGGGCGCAAATTCTGTGGGGCGCACATCCTGCTGCGCACATGAATAAAAATGAAATTAAAAAAAATTTACAATTTTTTTTTTTTAAATCAAATTAATAAAAAAAATGTGCTTGCACATCCTGTGGGGCGCAAATTCTGTGGGGCGCACATCCTGCGGCGCACATCCTGCTGCGCACATAAATCAAAATAATATTAAAACATTTTTACAAAAAAAAATATTTAAATATAACTAATAAAAAAACTGTGCTTGCTCATCCTGTGGGGCGCAAATTATGTGGGGCGCACATCATGCGGCGCACATCCTGCTGTGCACATGAATAAAAATAATATTAAAACATTTTTACAAAAAAATATATTAAAATCAAATTAATAAAAAAACTGTGCTTGCACATCCTGTGGGGCGCAAATTCTGTGGGGCGCACATCCTGCTGCGCACATGAATAAAAATGAAATTAAAAAAAATTTACAATTTTTTTTTTTTTAAATCAAATTAATAAAAAAAATGTGCTTGCACATCCTGTGGGGCGCACATTATGTGGGGCGCACATCCTGCGGCGCACATCCTGCTGCGCACATAAATAAAAATAATATTAAAACATTTTTACAAAAAAAATATTTAAATATAACTAATAAAAAAAATGTGCTTGCACATCCTGTGGGGCGCAAATTATGTGGGGCGCACATCCTGCTGCGCACATAAATAAAAATAATATTAAAACATTTTTACAAAAAAATATATTAAAATTAAATTAATAAAAAAACTGTGCTTGCACATCCTGTGGGGCGCAAATTATGTGGGGCACACATCCTGCGGCGCACATCCTGCTGCGCACATAAATAAAAATAATATTAAAACATTTTTACAAAAAAATATATTTAAATCAAATTAATAAAAAAACTGTGCTTGCACATTCTGTGGGGCGCAAATTCTGTGGGGCGCAAATCCTGCGGCGCACATCCTGCTGCGCACATAAATAAAAATAATATTAAAAACAAATTACATTTTTTTTTTTTTAAATCAAATTAATAAAAAAACTGTGCTTGCACATCCTGTGGGGCGCAAATTCTGTGGGGCGCACATCCTGCGGCGCACATCCTTCTGCGCACATAAATAAAAATAATATTAAAAACAAATTACAATTTTTTTTTTTTAAATCAAATTAATAAAAAAACTGTCCTTGCACATCCTGTGGGGCGCAAATTCTGTGGGGCGCACATCCTGCTGCGCACATGAATAAAAATGAAATTAAAAAAAATTTACAATTTTTTTTTTTTAAATCAAATTAATAAAAAAAATGTGCTTGCACATCCTGTGGGGCGCAAATTCTGTGGGGCGCACATCCTGCGGCACACATCCTGCTGCGCACATAAATAAAAATAATATTAAAACATTTTTACAAAAAAAAATATTTAAATCAAATTAATAAAAAAACTGTGCTTGCACATCCTGTGGGGCGCAAATTCTGTGGGGCGCACATCCTGCGGCGCACATCCAGCTGCGCACATTAATACAAATAATATAAAAACATTTTTACAAAAAAAAATATTTAAATCAAATTAATAAAAAAACTGTGCTTGCACATCCTGTGGGGCGCAAATTCTGTGGGGCGCACATCCTGCGGCGCACATCCTGCTGCGCACATAAATCAAAATAATATTAAAACATTTTTACAAAAAAAAATATTTAAATATAACTAATAAAAAAACTGTGCTTGCTCATCCTGTGGGGCGCAAATTATGTGGGGCGCACATCATGCGGCGCACATCCTGCTGTGCACATGAATAAAAATAATATTAAAACATTTTTACAAAAAAAAATATTTAAATCAAATTAATAAAAAAACTGTGCTTGCACATCCTGTGGGGCACAAATTATGTGGGGCGCACATCCTGCTGCGCACATAAATAAAAATAATATTAAAACATTTTTACAAAAAAATATATTAAAATCAAATTAATAAAAAAACTGTGCTTGCACATCCTGTGGGGCGCAAATTCTGTGGGGCGCACATCCTGCGGCGCACATCCAGCTGCGCACATTAATACAAATAATATAAAAACATTTTTACAAAAAAAAATATTTAAATCAAATTAATAAAAAAACTGTGCTTGCACATCCTGTGGGGCGCAAATTCTGTGGGGCGCACATCCTGCGGCGCACATCCTGCTGCGCACATAAATCAAAATAATATTAAAACATTTTTACAAAAAAAAATATTTAAATATAACTAATAAAAAAACTGTGCTTGCTCATCCTGTGGGGCGCAAATTATGTGGGGCGCACATCATGCGGCGCACATCCTGCTGTGCACATGAATAAAAATAATATTAAAACATTTTTACAAAAAAAAATATTTAAATCAAATTAATAAAAAAACTGTGCTTGCACATCCTGTGGGGCACAAATTATGTGGGGCGCACATCCTGCTGCGCACATAAATAAAAATAATATTAAAACATTTTTACAAAAAAATATATTAAAATCAAATTAATAAAAAAACTGTGCTTGCACATCCTGTGGGGCGCAAATTCTGTGGGGCGCACATCCTGCTGCGCACATGAATAAAAATGAAATTAAAAAAAATTTACAATTTTTTTTTTTTTAAATCAAATTAATAAAAAAAATGTGCTTGCACATCCTGTGGGGCGAACATTATGTGGGGCGCACATCCTGCGGCGCACATCCTGCTGCGCACATAAATAAAAATAATATTAAAACATTTTTACAAAAAAAAATATTTAAATCAAATTAATAAAAAAACTGTGCTTGCACATCCTGTGGGGCGCAAATTATGTGGGGCGCACATCATGCGGCGCACATCCTGCTGCGCACAAAAATAATATTAAAAACAAATTACAATTTTTTTTTTTTAAATCAAATTAATAAAAAAACTGTCCTTGCACATCCTGTGGGGCGCAAATTCTGTGGGGCGCACATCCTGTGGCTAACATCCTGCTGCGCACATAAATAAAAATAATATTAAAACATTTTTACAAAAAAAAATATTAAAATCAAATTAATAAAAAAACTGTGATTGCACATTCTGTGGGGCGCAAATTCTGTGGGGCGCACATCCTGCGGCTAACATCCTGCTGCGCACATAAATAAAAATAATATTAAAACATTTTTACAAAAAAAAATATTAAAATCAAATTAATAAAAAAACTGTGCTTGTACATCCTGTGGGGCGCAAATTCTGTGGGGTGCACATCCTGCGGCACACATCCTGCTGCGCACATAAATAAAAATAATATTAAAAACAAATTACAATTTTTTTTTAAAAATCAAAGTAATAAAAAAACTGTCCTTGCACATCCTGTGGGGCGCAAATTCTGTGGGGCGCACATCCTGCCGCGCACATCCTGCTGCGCACATAAATAAAAATAATATTAAAACAAATTTACAATTTTTTTTTTTAAATCAAATTAATAAAAAAACTGTGCTTGCACATCCTGTGGGGCGCAAATTATGTGGGGCGCACATCAAGCGGCGCACATCCTGCTGCGCACATAAATAAAAATAATATTAAAAACAATTTACATTTTTTTTTTTTAAATCAAATTAATAAAAAAACTGTGCTTGCTCATCCTGTGGGGCGCAAATTATGTGGGGCGCACAGACTGCGGCGCACATCCTGCTGCGCACATAGATAAAAATAATATTAAAACATTTTTACAAAAAAAAATATTTAAATCAAATTAATAAAAAAACTGTGCTTGCACATCCTGTGGGGCGCAAATTCTGTGGGGCGCACATCCTGCGAGGCACATCCTGCTGCGCACATAAATAAAAATAATATTAAAACATTTTTACAAAAAAATATATTTAAATCAAATTAATACAAAAACTGTGCTTGCACATCCTGTGGGGCGCAAATTCTGTGGGGCGCACATCCTGCGAGGCACATCCTGCTGCGCACATAAATAAAAATAATATTAAAACATTTTTACAAAAAAATATATTTAAATCAAATTAATAAAAAAACTGTGCTTGCACATCCTGTGGGGCGCAAATTCTGTGGGGCGCACATCCTGAAGCGCACATCCTGCTGCGCACATAAATAAAAATAATATTAAAAACAAATTACAATTTTTTTTTAAAAATCAAATTAATAAAAAAACTGTCCTTGCACATCCTGTGGGGCGCAAATTCTGTGGGGCGCACATCCTGCGGCGCACATCCTGCTGCGCACATAAATAAAAATAATATTAAAAACAATTTACAATTATTTTTTTTTTAAATCAAATTAATAAAAAAACTGTGCTTGCACATCCTTTGGGGCGCAAATTCTGTGGGGCGCACATCCTGCTGCGATCATAAATAAAAATAATATTAAAACATTTTTACAAAAAAAAATATTTAAATCAAATTAATAAAAAAACTGTGCTTGCACATCCTGTGGGGCGCAAATTCTGTGGGGCGCACATCCTGCGGCACACATCCTGCTGCGCACATAAATAAAAATAATATTAAAACATTTTTACAAAAAAAATATTTAAATCAAATTAATAAAAAAACTGTGCTTGCACATCCTGTGGGGCGCAAATTCTGTGGGGCGCACATCCTGCGGCGCACATCCAGCTGCGCACATTAATACAAATAATATTAAAACATTTTTACAAAAAAAAATATTTAAATCAAATTAATAAAAAAACTGTGCTTGCACATCCTGTGGGGCGCAAATTCTGTGGGCCGCAAATCCTGCGGCGCACATCCTGCTGCGCACATAAATAAAAATAATATTAAAAACAAATTACAATTTTTTTTTTAAATCAAATTAATAAAAAAACTGTCCTTGCACATCCTGTGGGGCTTAAATTCTGTGGGGCGCACATCCTGCGGTGCAAATCCTGCTGCGCACATGGATAAAAATAATATTAAAACATTTTTACAAAAAAAAATATTTAAATCAAATTAATAAAAAAACTGTGCTTGCACATCCTGTGGGGCGCAAATTCTGAGGGGCGCACATTCTGCGGCGCACATCCTGCTGCGCACATAAATAAAAATGATATTAAAACATTTTTACAAAAAAAAATATTAAAAACAAATTACAATTTTTTTTTTTTAAATCAAATTAATAAAAAAACTGTCCTTGCACATCCTGTGTGGCGCAAATTCTGTGGGGCGCACATCCTGCGGCGCACATCCTGCTGCGCACATAAATAAAAATAATATTAAAAACAATTTACAATTATTTTTTTTTAAATCAAATTAATAAAAAAACTGTGCTTGAACATCCTGTGGGGCGCAAATTCTGTGGGGCGCACATCCTGCTGCGCACATAAATAAAAATGATATTAAAACATTTTTACAAAAAAAAATATTTAAATATAACTAATAAAAAAAATGTGCTTGCACATCCTGTGGGGCGCAAATTATGTGGGGCGCACATCCTGCGGCGCACATCCTGCTGTGCACATAAATAAAAATAATATTAAAACATTTTTACAAAAAAATATATTAAAATCAAATAAATAACAAAACTGTTATTGCACATCCTGTGGGGCGCAAATTATGTGGGGCGCACATCCTGCGGCGCACATCCTGCTGCACACATAAATAAAAATAATATTAAAAACAATTTACAATTATTTTTTTTTAAATCAAATTAATAAAAAAACTGTGCTTGCACATCCTGTGGGGCGCAAATTCTGTGGGGCGCACATCTTGCGGCGCACATCCTGCTGCGCCTATAAATAAAAATAATGTTAAAACATTTTTAAGGAAAAAAATATTTAAATCAAATTAATAAAAAAACTGTGCTTGCACATCCTTTGGGGCGCAAATTCTGTGGGGCGCACATCCTGCTGCGATCATAAATAAAAATAATATTAAAACATTTTTACAAAAAAAAATATTTAAATCAAATTAATAAAAAAACTGTGCTTGCACATCCTGTGGGGCGCAAATTCTGTGGGGCGCACATCCTGCGGCACACATCCTGCTGCGCACATAAATAAAAATAATATTAAAACATTTTTACAAAAAAAATATTTAAATCAAATTAATAAAAAAACTGTGCTTGCACATCCTGTGGGGCGCAAATTATGTGGGGCGCACATCCTGCGGCGCACATCCTGCTGCACACATAAATAAAAATAATATTAAAAACAATTTACAATTATTTTTTTTTAAATCAAATTAATAAAAAAACTGTGCTTGCACATCCTGTGGGGCGCAAATTCTGTGGGGCGCACATCTTGCGGCGCACATCCTGCTGCGCCTATAAATAAAAATAATGTTAAAACATTTTTACAAAAAAAAATATTTAAATCAAATTAATAAAAAAACTGTGCTTGCACATCCTGTGGGGCGCAAATTCTGTGGGGCGCACATCCTGCGGCGCACATCCTGCTGCGCACATAAATAAAAATAATAATAAAAACAAATTACAATTTTTTTTTTTAAATCGAATTAATAAAAAAACTGTCCTTGCACATCCTGTGGGGCGCAAATTCTGTGGGGCGCACATCCTGCGGTGCACATCCTGCTGCGCACATAAATAAAAATAATATTAAAAGCAAATTACAATTTTTTTTTTAAATCAAATTAATAAAAAAACTGTGCTTGCACATCCTGTGTGGCACAAATTCTGTGGGGCGCACATCCTTCGGCGCACATCCTGCTACGCACATAAATAAAAATAATATTAAAACATTTTTACAAAAAAAAATATTTAAATCAAATTAATAAAAAAACTGTGCTTGCACATCCTGTGGGGCGCAAATTCTGTGGGGCGCACATCCTGAAGCGCACATCCTGCTGCGCACATGAAATAAAAATAATATTAAAATATTTTTACAAAAAAAAAATATTTAAATCAAATTAATAAAAAAACTGTGCTTGCACATCCTGTGGGGCGCAAATTCTGTGGGGCGCACATCCTGCTGCGCACATGAATAACAATGAAATTAAAAAAAATTTACAATTTTTTTTTTTTAAATCAAATTAATAAAAAAAATGTGCTTGCACATCCTGTGGGGCGCAAATTCTGTGGGGCGCACATCCTGCGGCGCACATCCTGCTGCGCACATAAATAAAAATAATATTAAAACATTTTTACAAAAAAATATATTTAAATCAAATTAATACAAAAACTGTTCTTGCACATCCTGTGGGGCGCAAATTATGTGGGGCGCACATCCTGCGGCGCACATCCTGCTGCGCACATAAATAAAAATAATATTAAAAACAATTTACAATTATTTTTTTTTAAATCAAATTAATAAAAAAACTGTGCTTGCACATCCTGTGGGGCGCAAATTCTGTGGGGCGCACATCCTGCGGCGCACATCCTGCTGCGCACATAAATAAAAATAATATTAAAACATTTTTACAAAAAAATATATTTAAATCAAATTAATAAAAAAACTGTGCTTGCACATTCTGTGGGGCGCAAATTCTGTGGGGCGCAAATCCTGCGGCGCACATCCTGCTGCGCATATAAATAAAAATAATGTTAAAACATTTTTACAAAAAAAAATATTTAAATCAAATTAATAAAAAAACTGTGCTTGCACATCCTGTGGGGCGCAAATTCTGTGGGGCGCACATCCTGAAGCGCACATCCTGCTGCGCACATAAAATAAAAATAATATTAAAATATTTTTACAAAAAAAAATATTTAAATCAAATTAATAAAAAAACTGTGCTTGCACATCCTGTGGGGCGCAAATTCTGTGGGGCGCACATCCTGCTGCGCACATCCTGCTGCGATCATAAATAAAAATAATATTAAAACATTTTTACAAAAAAAATATTTAAATCAAATTAATAAAAAAACTGTCCTTGCACATCCAGTGGGGCGCAAATTATGTGGGGCGCACATCCTGCGGCGCACATCCTGCTGCGCACATAAATAAAAATAATATTAAAACATTTTTACAAAAAAATATATTTAAATCAAATTAATACAAAAACTGTGCTTGCACATCCTGTGGGGCGCAAATTCTGTGGGGCGCACCTCCTGTGGCGCACATCCTGCTGCGCACATAAATAAAAATAATATTAAAAACAAATTACAATTTTTTTTTAAAAATCAAATTAATAAAAAAACTGTCCTTGCACATCCTGTGGGGCGCAAATTCTGTGGGGCGCACATCCTGCGGCGCACATCCTGCTGCGCACATAAATAAAAATAATATTAAAAACAATTTACAATTATTTTTTTTTTAAATCAAATTAATAAAAAAACTGTGCTTGCACATCCTTTGGGGCGCAAATTCTGTGGGGCGCACATCCTGCTGCGATCATAAATAAAAATAATATTAAAACATTTTTACAAAAAAAAATATTTAAATCAAATTAATAAAAAAACTGTGCTTGCACATCCTGTGGGGCGCAAATTCTGTGGGGCGCACATCCTGCGGCACACATCCTGCTGCGCACATAAATAAAAATAATATTAAAACATTTTTACAAAAAAAATATTTAAATCAAATTAATAAAAAAACTGTGCTTGCACATCCTGTGGGGCGCAAATTCTGTGGGGCGCACATCCTGCGGCGCACATCCAGCTGCGCACATTAATACAAATAATATTAAAACATTTTTACAAAAAAAAATATTTAAATCAAATTAATAAAAAAACTGTGCTTGCACATCCTGTGGGGCGCAAATTCTGTGGGCCGCAAATCCTGCGGCGCACATCCTGCTGCGCACATAAATAAAAATAATATTAAAAACAAATTACAATTTTTTTTTTAAATCAAATTAATAAAAAAACTGTCCTTGCACATCCTGTGGGGCTTAAATTCTGTGGGGCGCACATCCTGCGGTGCAAATCCTGCTGCGCACATGGATAAAAATAATATTAAAACATTTTTACAAAAAAAAATATTTAAATCAAATTAATAAAAAAACTGTGCTTGCACATCCTGTGGGGCGCAAATTCTGAGGGGCGCACATTCTGCGGCGCACATCCTGCTGCGCACATAAATAAAAATGATATTAAAACATTTTTACAAAAAAAAATATTAAAAACAAATTACAATTTTTTTTTTTTAAATCAAATTAATAAAAAAACTGTCCTTGCACATCCTGTGTGGCGCAAATTCTGTGGGGCGCACATCCTGCGGCGCACATCCTGCTGCGCACATAAATAAAAATAATATTAAAAACAATTTACAATTATTTTTTTTTAAATCAAATTAATAAAAAAACTGTGCTTGAACATCCTGTGGGGCGCAAATTCTGTGGGGCGCACATCCTGCTGCGCACATAAATAAAAATGATATTAAAACATTTTTACAAAAAAAAATATTTAAATATAACTAATAAAAAAAATGTGCTTGCACATCCTGTGGGGCGCAAATTATGTGGGGCGCACATCCTGCGGCGCACATCCTGCTGCGCACATAAATAAAAATAATATTAAAACATTTTTACAAAAAAATATATTAAAATCAAATAAATAACAAAACTGTTATTGCACATCCTGTGGGGCGCAAATTATGTGGGGCGCACATCCTGCGGCGCACATCCTGCTGCACACATAAATAAAAATAATATTAAAAACAATTTACAATTATTTTTTTTTAAATCAAATTAATAAAAAAACTGTGCTTGCACATCCTGTGGGGCGCAAATTCTGTGGGGCGCACATCTTGCGGCGCACATCCTGCTGCGCCTATAAATAAAAATAATGTTAAAACATTTTTAAGGAAAAAAATATTTAAATCAAATTAATAAAAAAACTGTGCTTGCACATCCTTTGGGGCGCAAATTCTGTGGGGCGCACATCCTGCTGCGATCATAAATAAAAATAATATTAAAACATTTTTACAAAAAAAAATATTTAAATCAAATTAATAAAAAAACTGTGCTTGCACATCCTGTGGGGCGCAAATTCTGTGGGGCGCACATCCTGCGGCACACATCCTGCTGCGCACATAAATAAAAATAATATTAAAACATTTTTACAAAAAAAATATTTAAATCAAATTAATAAAAAAACTGTGCTTGCACATCCTGTGGGGCGCAAATTATGTGGGGCGCACATCCTGCGGCGCACATCCTGCTGCACACATAAATAAAAATAATATTAAAAACAATTTACAATTATTTTTTTTTAAATCAAATTAATAAAAAAACTGTGCTTGCACATCCTGTGGGGCGCAAATTCTGTGGGGCGCACATCTTGCGGCGCACATCCTGCTGCGCCTATAAATAAAAATAATGTTAAAACATTTTTACAAAAAAAAATATTTAAATCAAATTAATAAAAAAACTGTGCTTGCACATCCTGTGGGGCGCAAATTCTGTGGGGCGCACATCCTGCGGCGCACATCCTGCTGCGCACATAAATAAAAATAATAATAAAAACAAATTACAATTTTTTTTTTTAAATCGAATTAATAAAAAAACTGTCCTTGCACATCCTGTGGGGCGCAAATTCTGTGGGGCGCACATCCTGCGGTGCACATCCTGCTGCGCACATAAATAAAAATAATATTAAAAGCAAATTACAATTTTTTTTTTAAATCAAATTAATAAAAAAACTGTGCTTGCACATCCTGTGTGGCACAAATTCTGTGGGGCGCACATCCTTCGGCGCACATCCTGCTACGCACATAAATAAAAATAATATTAAAACATTTTTACAAAAAAAAATATTTAAATCAAATTAATAAAAAAACTGTGCTTGCACATCCTGTGGGGCGCAAATTCTGTGGGGCGCACATCCTGAAGCGCACATCCTGCTGCGCACATGAAATAAAAATAATATTAAAATATTTTTACAAAAAAAAAATATTTAAATCAAATTAATAAAAAAACTGTGCTTGCACATCCTGTGGGGCGCAAATTCTGTGGGGCGCACATCCTGCTGCGCACATGAATAACAATGAAATTAAAAAAAATTTACAATTTTTTTTTTTTAAATCAAATTAATAAAAAAAATGTGCTTGCACATCCTGTGGGGCGCAAATTCTGTGGGGCGCACATCCTGCGGCGCACATCCTGCTGCGCACATAAATAAAAATAATATTAAAACATTTTTACAAAAAAAAATATTTAAATATAATTAATAAAAAACCTTGCTTGCACATCCTGTGGGGCGCAAATTATGTGGGGCGCACATCCTGCGGCGCACATCCTGCTGCGCACATAAATAAAAATAATATTAAAACATTTTTACAAAAAAATATATTTAAATCAAATTAATACAAAAACTGTTCTTGCACATCCTGTGGGGCGCAAATTATGTGGGGCGCACATCCTGCGGCGCACATCCTGCTGCGCACATAAATAAAAATAATATTAAAAACAATTTACAATTATTTTTTTTTAAATCAAATTAATAAAAAAACTGTGCTTGCACATCCTGTGGGGCGCAAATTCTGTGGGGCGCACATCCTGCGGCGCACATCCTGCTGCGCACATAAATAAAAATAATATTAAAACATTTTTACAAAAAAATATATTTAAATCAAATTAATAAAAAAACTGTGCTTGCACATTCTGTGGGGCGCAAATTCTGTGGGGCGCAAATCCTGCGGCGCACATCCTGCTGCGCATATAAATAAAAATAATGTTAAAACATTTTTACAAAAAAAAATATTTAAATCAAATTAATAAAAAAACTGTGCTTGCACATCCTGTGGGGCGCAAATTCTGTGGGGCGCACATCCTGCGGCGCACATCCTGCTGCGCACATAAATAAAAATAATATTAAAAACAAATTACAATTTTTTTTTTAAATCAAATTAATAAAAAAACTGTGCTTGCACATCCTGTGGGGCTCAAATTTTGTGGGCCGCAAATCCTGCGGCGCACATCCTGCTGCGCACATAAATAAAAATAATATTAAAAACAAATTACAATTTTTTTTTTAAATCAAATTAATAAAAAACTGTGGTTGCACATCCTGTGGGGCGCAAATTATGTGGGGCGCACATCATGCGGCGCACATCCTGCTGCGCACATAAATAAAAATAATATTAAAACATTTTTACAAAAAAATATATTAAAATCAAATTAATAAAAAAACTGTGCTTGCACATCCTGTGGGGCGCAAATTCTGTGGGGCGCACATCCTGCGGCACACATCCTGCTGCGCACATAAATAAAAATAATATTGAAACAAATTTACAATTTTTTTTTTTTAAATCAAATTAATAAAAAAACTGTGCTTGCACATCCTGTGGGGCGCAAATTCTGTGGGGCGCACATCCTGCGGCGCACATCCTGCTGCGCACATAAATAAAAATAATATTAAAACATTTTTACAAAAAAAAATATTTAAATCAAATTAATAAAAAAACTGTGCTTGCACATCCTGTGGGGCGCAAATTATGTGGGGCGCACATCCTGCGGCGCACATCCTGCTGCGCACAAAAATAAAAATAATATTAAAAACAATTTACAATTATTTTTTTTTTAAACCAAATTAATAAAAAAACTGTGCTTGCACATCCTGTGGGGCGCAAATTCTGTTGGGCGCACATCCTGCGGCACACATCCTGCTGCGCAAATAAATAAAAATAATATTAAAACATTTTTACAAAAAAAAATATTTAAATCAAATTAATAAAAAAACTGTGCTTGCACATCCTGTGGGGCGCAAATTCTGTGGGGCGCACATCCTGCTGCGCACATAAATAAAAATAATATTAAAACATTTTTACAGAAAAAAATATTTAAATATAACTAATAAAAAACCTTGCTTGCACATCCTGTGGGGCGCAAATTCTGTGGGGCGCACATCATGCGGCGCACATCCTGCTGCGCACATAAATAAAAATAATATTAAAACAAATTTACAATTTTTTTTTTTAAATCAAATTAATAAAAAAACTGTGCTTGCACATCCTGTGGGGCGCAAATTATGTGGGGCGCACATCAAGCGGCGCACATCCTGCTGCGCACATAAATAAAAATAATATTAAAAACAAATTACAATTTTTTTTTTTTAAATCAAATTAATAAAAATACTGTGCTTGCACATCCTGTGGGGCGCAAATTCTGTGGGGCGCACATCCTGCTGCGCACATAAATAAAAATAATATTAAAACATTTTTACAAAAAAATATATTTAAATCAAATTAATACAAAAACTGTGCTTGCACATCCTGTGGGGCGCAAATTATGTGGGGCGCACAGACTGCGGCGCACATTCTGCTGCGCACATAGATAAAAATAATATTAAAACATCTTTACAAAAAAAATATTTAAAACAATTAATAAAAAAACTGTGCTTGCTCATCCTCTGGGGCGCAAGTTATGTGGGGCGCACATCCTGCGGCGCACATCCTGCTGCGCACATAAATAAAAATAATATTAAAAACAAATTACAATTTTTTTTTTTTAAATCAAATTAATAAAAAAAATGTGCTTGCACATCCTGTGGGGCGCAAATTCTGTGGGGCGCACATCCTGCGGCACACATCCTGCTGCGCACATAAATAAAAATAATATTAAAACATTTTTACAAAAAAAAATATTTAAATCAAATTAATAAAAAAACTGTGCTTGCACATCCTGTGGGGCGAAAATTATGTGGGGCGCACATCATGCGGCGCACATCCTGCTGCGCACATAAATAAAAACAATATTAAAACATTTTTAGAAAAAAAAATATTTAAATCAAATTAATAAAAAAACTGTGCTTGCACATCCTGTGGGGCGCAAATTCTGTGGGGCGCACATCCTGCGGCGCACATCCTGCTGCGCACATAAATAAAAATAATATTAAAAACAAATTACAATTTTTTTTTTTTAAATCAAATTAATAAAAAAAATGTGCTTGCACATCCTGTGGGGCGCAAATTCTGTGGGGCGCACATCCTGCGGCACACATCCTGCTGCGCACATAAATAAAAATAATATTAAAACATTTTTACAAAAAAAAATATTTAAATCAAATTAATAAAAAAACTGTGCTTGCACATCCTGTGGGGCGAAAATTATGTGGGGCGCACATCATGCGGCGCACATCCTGCTGCGCACATAAATAAAAACAATATTAAAACATTTTTACAAAAAAAAATATTTAAATCAAATTAATAAAAAAACTGTGCTTGCACATCCTGTGGGGCGCAAATTCTGTGGGGCGCACATCCTGCGGCGCACATCCTGCAGCGCACATAAATAAAAATAATATTAAAAACAAATTACATTTTTTTTTTTTAAATCAAATTAATAAAAAAACTGTGCTTGCACATCCTGTGGGGCGCAAATTCTGTGGGCGCACATCCTGCGGCGCACATCCTGCTGCGCATATAAATAAAAATAATGTTAAAACATTTTTACAAAAAAAAATATTTAAATCAAATTAATAAAAAAACTGTGCTTGCACATCCTGTGGGGCGCAAATTCTGTGGGGCGCACATCCTGCTGCGCACATAAATACAAATAATATTAAAAACAAATTACATTTTTTTTTTTTTAAATCAAATTAATAAAAAAACTGTGCTTGCACATCCTGTGGGGCGCAAATTATGTGGGGCGCACATCATGCGGCGCACATCCTGCTGCGCACATAAATAAAAATAATATTAAAACATTTTTACAGAAAAAAATATTAAAATCAAATTAATAAAAAAACTGTGCTTGCACATCCTGTGGGGCGCAAATTATGTGGGGCGCAAATCCTGCGGCGCACATCCTGCTGCGCATATAAATAAAAATAATGTTAAAACATTTTTACAAAAAAAAATATTTAAATCAAATTAATAAAAAAACTGTGCTTGCACATCCTGTGGGGCGCAAATTCTGTGGGGCGCACATCCTGCGGCGCACATCCTGCTGCGCACATAAATAAAAATAATATTAAAAACAAATTACAATTTTTTTTTTAAATCAAATTAATAAAAAAACTGTGCTTGCACATCCTGTGGGGCTCAAATTTTGTGGGCCGCAAATCCTGCGGCGCACATCCTGCTGCGCACATAAATAAAAATAATATTAAAAACAAATTACAATTTTTTTTTTAAATCAAATTAATAAAAAACTGTGGTTGCACATCCTGTGGGGCGCAAATTATGTGGGGCGCACATCATGCGGCGCACATCCTGCTGCGCACATAAATAAAAATAATATTAAAACATTTTTACAAAAAAATATATTAAAATCAAATTAATAAAAAAACTGTGCTTGCACATCCTGTGGGGCGCAAATTCTGTGGGGCGCACATCCTGCGGCACACATCCTGCTGCGCACATAAATAAAAATAATATTGAAACAAATTTACAATTTTTTTTTTTTAAATCAAATTAATAAAAAAACTGTGCTTGCACATCCTGTGGGGCGAAAATTATGTGGGGCGCACATCATGCGGCGCACATCCTGCTGCGCACATAAATAAAAATAATATTAAAAACACATTACAATTTTTTTTTTTTTAAATCAAATTAATAAAAAAACTGTCCTTGCACATCCTGTGGGGCGCAAATTCTGTGGGGCTCACATCCTGTGTCGCACATCCTGCTGCGCACATAAATAAAAATAATATTAAAAACAAATTACAATTTTTTTTTAAAAATCAAATTAATAAAAAAACTGTCCTTGCACATCCTGTGGGGCGCAAATTCTGTGGGGCGCACATCCTGCGGCGCACATCCTGCTGCGCACATAAATAAAAATAATATTAAAACATTTTTACAAAAAAAAATATTTAAATCAAATTAATAAAAAAACTGTGCTTGCACATCCTGTGGGGCGCAAATTATGTGGGGCGCACATCCTGCGGCGCACATCCTGCTGCGCACAAAAATAAAAATAATATTAAAAACAATTTACAATTATTTTTTTTTTAAACCAAATTAATAAAAAAACTGTGCTTGCACATCCTGTGGGGCGCAAATTCTGTTGGGCGCACATCCTGCGGCACACATCCTGCTGCGCAAATAAATAAAAATAATATTAAAACATTTTTACAAAAAAAAATATTTAAATCAAATTAATAAAAAAACTGTGCTTGCACATCCTGTGGGGCGCAAATTCTGTGGGGCGCACATCCTGCTGCGCACATAAATAAAAATAATATTAAAACATTTTTACAGAAAAAAATATTTAAATATAACTAATAAAAAACCTTGCTTGCACATCCTGTGGGGCGCAAATTCTGTGGGGCGCACATCATGCGGCGCACATCCTGCTGCGCACATAAATAAAAATAATATTAAAACAAATTTACAATTTTTTTTTTTAAATCAAATTAATAAAAAAACTGTGCTTGCACATCCTGTGGGGCGCAAATTATGTGGGGCGCACATCAAGCGGCGCACATCCTGCTGCGCACATAAATAAAAATAATATTAAAAACAAATTACAATTTTTTTTTTTTAAATCAAATTAATAAAAATACTGTGCTTGCACATCCTGTGGGGCGCAAATTCTGTGGGGCGCACATCCTGCTGCGCACATAAATAAAAATAATATTAAAACATTTTTACAAAAAAATATATTTAAATCAAATTAATACAAAAACTGTGCTTGCACATCCTGTGGGGCGCAAATTATGTGGGGCGCACAGACTGCGGCGCACATTCTGCTGCGCACATAGATAAAAATAATATTAAAACATCTTTACAAAAAAAATATTTAAAACAATTAATAAAAAAACTGTGCTTGCTCATCCTCTGGGGCGCAAGTTATGTGGGGCGCACATCCTGCGGCGCACATCCTGCTGCGCACATAAATAAAAATAATATTAAAAACAAATTACAATTTTTTTTTTTTAAATCAAATTAATAAAAAAAATGTGCTTGCACATCCTGTGGGGCGCAAATTCTGTGGGGCGCACATCCTGCGGCACACATCCTGCTGCGCACATAAATAAAAATAATATTAAAACATTTTTACAAAAAAAAATATTTAAATCAAATTAATAAAAAAACTGTGCTTGCACATCCTGTGGGGCGAAAATTATGTGGGGCGCACATCATGCGGCGCACATCCTGCTGCGCACATAAATAAAAACAATATTAAAACATTTTTAGAAAAAAAAATATTTAAATCAAATTAATAAAAAAACTGTGCTTGCACATCCTGTGGGGCGCAAATTCTGTGGGGCGCACATCCTGCGGCGCACATCCTGCTGCGCACATAAATAAAAATAATATTAAAAACAAATTACAATTTTTTTTTTTTAAATCAAATTAATAAAAAAAATGTGCTTGCACATCCTGTGGGGCGCAAATTCTGTGGGGCGCACATCCTGCGGCACACATCCTGCTGCGCACATAAATAAAAATAATATTAAAACATTTTTACAAAAAAAAATATTTAAATCAAATTAATAAAAAAACTGTGCTTGCACATCCTGTGGGGCGAAAATTATGTGGGGCGCACATCATGCGGCGCACATCCTGCTGCGCACATAAATAAAAACAATATTAAAACATTTTTACAAAAAAAAATATTTAAATCAAATTAATAAAAAAACTGTGCTTGCACATCCTGTGGGGCGCAAATTCTGTGGGGCGCACATCCTGCGGCGCACATCCTGCAGCGCACATAAATAAAAATAATATTAAAAACAAATTACATTTTTTTTTTTTAAATCAAATTAATAAAAAAACTGTGCTTGCACATCCTGTGGGGCGCAAATTCTGTGGGCGCACATCCTGCGGCGCACATCCTGCTGCGCATATAAATAAAAATAATGTTAAAACATTTTTACAAAAAAAAATATTTAAATCAAATTAATAAAAAAACTGTGCTTGCACATCCTGTGGGGCGCAAATTCTGTGGGGCGCACATCCTGCTGCGCACATAAATACAAATAATATTAAAAACAAATTACATTTTTTTTTTTTTAAATCAAATTAATAAAAAAACTGTGCTTGCACATCCTGTGGGGCGCAAATTATGTGGGGCGCACATCATGCGGCGCACATCCTGCTGCGCACATAAATAAAAATAATATTAAAACATTTTTACAGAAAAAAATATTAAAATCAAATTAATAAAAAAACTGTGCTTGCACATCCTGTGGGGCGCAAATTATGTGGGGCGCACATCCTGCGGCTAACATCCTGCTGCGCACATAAATAAAAATAATATTAAAACATTTTTACAAAAAAAAATATTAAAATCAAATTAATAAAAAAACTGTGCTTGCACATCCTGTGGGGCGCAAATTATGTGGGGCGCACATCCTGCGGCGAACATCCTGCTGCGCACATAAATAAAAATAATATTAAAACAAATTTACAATTTTTTTTTTTTAAATCAAATTAATAAAAAAACTGTGCTTGGACATCCTGTGGGGCGCAAATTATGTGGGGCGCACATCAAGCGGCGCACATCCTGCTGCGCACATAAATAAAAATAATATTAAAAACAAATTACAATTTTTTTTTTTTTAAATCAAATTAATAAAAAAACTGTCCTTGCACATCCTGTGGGGCGCAAATTCTGTGGGGCGCACATCCTGCGGCGCACATCCTGCTGCGCATATAAATAAAAATAATATTGAAACAAATTTACAATTTTTTTTTTTTAAATCAAATTAATAAACAAACTGTGCTTGCACATCCTGTGGGGCGCAAATTCTGTGGGGCACACATCCTGCGGCGCACATCCTGCTGCGCACATAAATAAAAATAATATTAAAACATTTTTACAAAAAAATATATTTAAATCAAATTAATACAAAAACTGTGCTTGCACATCCTGTGGGGCGCAAATTATGTGGGGCGCACAGACTGCGGCGCACATCCTGCTGCGCACATAGATAAAAATAATATTAAAACATCTTTACAAAAAAAATATTTAAAGCAATTAATATAAAAACTGTGCTTGCTCATCCTATGGGGCGCAAATTCTGTGGGGCGCACATCCTGAAGCGCACATCCTGCTGCGCACATAAATAAAAATAATATTAAAATATTTTTACAAAAAAAAATATTTAAATCAAATTAATAAAAAAACTGTGCTTGCACATCCTGTGGGGCGCAAATTCTGTGGGGCGCACATCCTGCGGTGCACTTCCTGCTGCGCACATAAATAAAAATAATATTAAAAACAAATTACAATTTTTTTTAAAAATCAAATTAATAAAAAAACTGTCCTTGCACATCCTGTGGGGCGCAAATTCTGTGGGGCGCACATCCTGCGGCGCACATCCTGCTGCGCACATAAATAAAAATAATATTAAAAACAATTTACAATTATTTTTTTTTTAAATCAAATTAAAAAAAAAACTGTGCTTGCACATCCTGTGGGGCGCAAATTATGTGGGGCGCACATCATGCGGCGCACATCCAGCTGCGCACATTAATAATAATAATATTAAAACATTTTTACAAAAAAAAATATTTAAATCAAATTAATAAAAAAACTGTGCTTGCACATCCTGTAGGGCGCAAATTCTGTGGGGCGCACCTCCTGTGGCGCACATCCTGCTGCGCACATAAATAAAAATAATATTAAAACATTTTTACAAAAAAATATATTTAAATCAAATTAATACAAAAACTGTGCTTGCACATCCTGTGGGGCGCAAATTATGTGGGGCGCACATCATGCGGCGCACATCCTGCTGCGCACATAAATAAAAATAATATGAAAACATTTTTAGAGAAAAAAATATTTAAATCAAATTAATAAAAAACTGTGGTTGCACATCCTGTGGGGCGCAAATTATGTGGGGCGCACAGACTGCGGCGCACATCCTGCTGCGCACATAGATAAAAATAATATTAAAACATCTTTACAAAAAAAATATTTAAAACAATTAATAAAAAAACTGTGCTTGCTCATCCTCTGGGGCGCAAATTATGTGGGGCGCACATCCTGCGGCGCACATCCTGCTGCGCACATAAATAAAAATAATATTAAAAACAAATTACAATTTTTTTTTTAAATCAAATTAATAAAAAAACTGTCCTTGCACATCCTGTGTGGCGCAAATTCTGTGGGGCGCACCTCCTGTGGCGCACATCCTGCTGCGCACATAAATAAAAATAATATTAAAACATTTTTGCAAAAAAAAATATTTAAATCAAATTAATAAAAAAACTGTGCTTGCACATCCTGTGGGGCGCAAATTCTGAGGGGCGCACATCCTGCGGCGCACATCCTGCTGCGCACATAAATAAAAATAATATTAAAAACAATTTACAATTATTTTTTTTAAATCAAATTAATAAAAAAACTGTGCTTGCACATCCTGTGGGGCGCAAATTCTGTGGGGCGCACATCCTGCTGCGCACATAAATAAAAATAATATTAAAACATTTTTACAAAAAAAATTTTTTAAATCAAATTAATAAAAAAACTGTGCTTGCACATCCTGTGGGGCGCAAATTCTGTGGGGCGCACATCCTGCGGCGCACATCCAGCTGCGCACTTAAATAAAAATAATATTAAAAACAAATTACAATTTTTTTTTAAAAATCAAATTAATAAAAAAACTGTCCTTGCACATCCTGTGGGGCGCAAATTCTGTGGGGCGCACATCCTGCGGCGCACATCCTGCTGCGCACATAAATAAAAATAATATTAAAAACAATTTACAATTATTTTTTTTTTAAATCAAATTAATAAAAAAACTGTGCTTGCACATCCTGTGGGGCGCAAATTATGTTAGGCGCACATCCTGCGGCGCACATCCTGCTGCGCACATAAATAAAAATAATGTTAAAAACAATTTACGATTATTTTTTTTTAAATCAAATTAATAAAAATACTGTGCTTGCACATCCTGTGGGGCGCACATCCTGCGGCGCACATCCTGCTGCGCACATAAATAAAAATAATATTAAAAACAATTTACAATTATTTTTTTTTTAAATCAAATTAATAAAAAAACTGTGCTTGCACATCCTGTGGGGCGCAAATTCTGTGGGGCGCACATCCTGCGGCGCACATCCAGCTGCGCACATTAATACAAATAATATTAAAACATTTTTACAAAAAAAAATATTTAAATCAAATTAATAAAAAAACTGTGCTTGCACATCCTGTGGGGCGCAAATTCTGTGGGCCGCAAATCCTGCGGCGCACATCCTGCTGCGCACATAAATAAAAATAATATTAAAAACAAATTACAATTTTTTTTTAAATCAAATTAATAAAAAAACTGTCCTTGCACATCCTGTGGGGCTTAAATTCTGTGGGGCGCACATCCTGCGGTGCAAATCCTGCTGCGCACATGGATGAAAATAATATTAAAACATTTTTACAAAAAAAAATATTTAAATCAAATTAATAAAAAAACTGTGCTTGCACATCCTGTGGGGCGCAAATTCTGAGGGGCGCACATTCTGCGGCGCACATCCTGCTGCGCACATAAATAAAAATGATATTAAAACATTTTTACAAAAAAAAATATTAAAAACAAATTACAATTTTTTTTTTTAAATCAAATTAATAAAAAAACTGTCCTTGCACATCCTGTGTGGCGCAAATTCTGTGGGGCGCACATCCTGCGGCGCACATCCTGCTGCGCACATAAATAAAAATAATATTAAAAACAATTTACAATTATTTTTTTTTAAATCAAATTAATAAAAAAACTGTGCTTGAACATCCTGTGGGGCGCAAATTCTGTGGGGCGCACATCCTGCTGCGCACATAAATAAAAATGATATTAAAACATTTTTACAAAAAAAAATATTTAAATATAACTAATAAAAAAAATGTGCTTGCACATCCTGTGGGGCGCAAATTATGTGGGGCGCACATCCTGCGGCGCACATCCTGCTGCGCACATAAATAAAAATAATATTAAAACATTTTTACAAAAAAATATATTAAAATCAAATTAATAACAAAACTGTTATTGCACATCCTGTGGGGCGCAAATTATGTGGGGCGCACATCCTGCGGCGCACATCCTGCTGCACACATAAATAAAAATAATATTAAAAACAATTTACAATTATTTTTTTTTAAATCAAATTAATAAAAAAACTGTGCTTGCACATCCTGTGGGGCGCAAATTCTGTGGGGCGCACATCTTGCGGCGCACATCCTGCTGCGCCTATAAATAAAAATAATGTTAAAACATTTTTACAAAAAAAAATATTTAAATCAAATTAATAAAAAAACTGTGCTTGCACATCCTGTGGGGCGCAAATTATGTGGGGCGCACATCCTGCGGCGCACATCCAGCTGCGCACATTAATACAAATAATATTAAAACATTTTTACAAAAAAAAATATTTAAATCAAATTAATAAAAAAACTGTGCTTGCACATCCTGTGGGGCGCAAATTCTGTGGGGCGCACATCCTGCGGCGCACATCCTGCTGCGCACATAAATAAAAATAATATTAAAAACAATTTACAATTATTTTTTTTTAAATCAAATTAATAAAAAAACTGTGCTTGCACATCCTGTGGGGCGCAAATTATGTGGGGCGCACATCCTGCGGCGCACATCCTGCTGCGCACATAAATAAAAATAATATTAAAAACAATTTACAATTATTTTTTTTTAAATCAAATTAATAAAAAAACTGTGCTTGAACATCCTGTGGGGCGCAAATTATGTGGGGCGCACATCCTGAAGCGCACATCCTGCTGCGCACATGAAATAAAAATAATATTAAAATATTTAAATCAAATTAATAAAAAAACTGTGCTTGCACATCCTGTGGGGCGCAAATTCTGTGGGGAAAACACATCCTGCTGCGCACATGAATAACAATGAAATTAAAAAAAATTTACAATTTTTTTTTTTTAAATCAAATTAATAAAAAAAATGTGCTTGCACATCCTGTGGGGCGCAAATTCTGTGGGGCGCACATCCTGCGGCGCACATCCTGCTGCGCACATAAATAAAAATAATATTAAAACATTTTTACAAAAAAAAATATTTAAATATAATTAATAAAAAACCTTGCTTGCACATCCTGTGGGGCGCAAATTATGTGGGGCGCACATCCTGCGGCGCACATCCTGCTGCGCACATAAATAAAAATAATATTAAAAACAAATTACAATTTTTTTTTTAAATCAAATTAATAAAAAAACTGTCCTTGCACATCCTGTGTGGCGCAAATTCTGTGGGGCGCACCTCCTGTGGCGCACATCCTGCTGCGCACATAAATAAAAATAATATTAAAACATTTTTACAAAAAAAAATATTTAAATCAAATTAATAAAAAAACTGTGCTTGCACATCCTGTGGGGCGCAAATTCTGAGGGGCGCACATCCTGCGGCGCACATCCTGCTGCGCACATAAATAAAAATAATATTAAAAACAATTTACAATTATTTTTTTTTAAATCAAATTAATAAAAAAACTGTGCTTGCACATCCTGTGGGGCGCAAATTCTGTGGGGCGCACATCCTGCTGCGCACATAAATAAAAATAATATTAAAACATTTTTACAAAAAAAAATATTTAAATCAAATTAATAAAAAAACTGTGCTTGCACATCCTGTGGGGCGCAAATTCTGTGGGGCGCACATCCTGCGGCGCACATCCAGCTGCGCACTTAAATAAAAATAATATTAAAAACAAATTACAATTTTTTTTTAAAAATCAAATTAATAAAAAAACTGTCCTTGCACATCCTGTGGGGCGCAAATTCTGTGGGGCGCACATCCTGCGGCGCACATCCTGCTGCGCACATAAATAAAAATAATATTAAAAACAATTTACAATTATTTTTTTTTTAAATCAAATTAATAAAAAAACTGTGCTTGCACATCCTGTGGGGCGCAAATTATGTTAGGCGCACATCCTGCGGCGCACATCCTGCTGCGCACATAAATAAAAATAATGTTAAAAACAATTTACGATTATTTTTTTTTAAATCAAATTAATAAAAATACTGTGCTTGCACATCCTGTGGGGCGCAAATTCTGTGGGGCGCACATCCTGCGGCGCACATCCTGCTGCGCACATAAATAAAAATAATATTAAAACATTTTTACAAAAAAAAATATTTAAATCAAATTAATAAAAAAACTGTGCTTGCACATCCTGTGGGGCGCAAATTCTGTGGGCCGCAAATCCTGCGGCGCACATCCTGCTGCGCACATAAATAAAAATAATATTAAAAACAAATTACAATTTTTTTTTTAAATCAAATTAATAAAAAAACTGTCCTTGCACATCCTGTGGGGCGCAAATTCTGTGGGGCGCACATCCTGCGGCGCAAATCCTGCTTCGCACATGAATAAAAATAATATTAAAACATTTTTACAAAAAAAAATATTTAAATCAAATTAATAAAAAAACTGTGCTTGCACATCCTGTGGGGCGCAAATTCTGAGGGGCGCACATCCTGCGGCGCACATCCTGCTGCGCACATAAATAAAAATAATATTAAAAACAATTTACAATTATTTTTTTTTAAATCAAATTAATAAAAAAACTGTGCTTGCACATCCTGTGGGGCGCAAATTCTGTGGGGCGCACATCCTGCTGCGCACATAAATAAAAATAATATTAAAACATTTTTACAAAAAAAAATATTTAAATCAAATTAATAAAAAAACTGTGCTTGCACATCCTGTGGGGCGCAAATTCTGTGGGGCGCACATCCTGCGGCGCACATCCAGCTGCGCACTTAAATAAAAATAATATTAAAAACAAATTACAATTTTTTTTTAAAAATCAAATTAATAAAAAAACTGTCCTTGCACATCCTGTGGGGCGCAAATTCTGTGGGGCGCACATCCTGCGGCGCACATCCTGCTGCGCACATAAATAAAAATAATATTAAAAACAATTTACAATTATTTTTTTTTTAAATCAAATTAATAAAAAAACTGTGCTTGCACATCCTGTGGGGCGCAAATTATGTTAGGCGCACATCCTGCGGCGCACATCCTGCTGCGCACATAAATAAAAATAATGTTAAAAACAATTTACGATTATTTTTTTTTAAATCAAATTAATAAAAATACTGTGCTTGCACATCCTGTGGGGCGCAAATTCTGTGGGGCGCACATCCTGCGGCGCACATCCTGCTGCGCACATAAATAAAAATAATATTAAAACATTTTTACAAAAAAAAATATTTAAATCAAATTAATAAAAAAACTGTGCTTGCACATCCTGTGGGGCGCAAATTCTGTGGGCCGCAAATCCTGCGGCGCACATCCTGCTGCGCACATAAATAAAAATAATATTAAAAACAAATTACAATTTTTTTTTTAAATCAAATTAATAAAAAAACTGTCCTTGCACATCCTGTGGGGCGCAAATTCTGTGGGGCGCACATCCTGCGGCGCAAATCCTGCTTCGCACATGAATAAAAATAATATTAAAACATTTTTACAAAAAAAAATATTTAAATCAAATTAATAAAAAAACTGTGCTTGCACATCCTGTGGGGCGCAAATTCTGTGGGGCGCACATACTGCGAGGCACATCCTGCTGCGCACATAAATAAAAATAATATTAAAAACAAATTACAATTTTTTTTTTTAAATCAAATTAATAAAAAAACTATCCTTGCACATCCTGTGGGGCTTAAATTCTGTGGGGCGCACATCCTGCGGTGCAAATCCTGCTGCGCACATGGATGAAAATAATATTAAAACATTTTTACAAAAAAAAATATTAAAAACAAATTACAATTTTTTTTTTTTAAATCAAATTAATAAAAAAACTGTCCTTGCACATCCTGTGTGGCGCAAATTCTGTGGGGCGCACATCCTGCGGCGCACATCCTGCTGCGCACATAAATAAAAATAATATTAAAAACAATTTACAATTATTTTTTTTTAAATCAAATTAATAAAAAAACTGTGCTTGAACATCCTGTGGGGCGCAAATTCTGTGGGGCGCACATCCTGCTGCGCACATAAATAAAAATGATATTAAAACATTTTTACAAAAAAAAATATTTAAATATAACTAATAAAAAAAATGTGCTTGCACATCCTGTGGGGCGCAAATTATGTGGGGCGCACATCATGCGGCGCACATCCTGCTGCGCACATGAATAAAAATAATATTAAAAACAAATTACAATTTTTTTTTTAAATCAAATTAATAAAAAAACTGTGCTTGCACATCCTGTGGGGCGCAAATTCTGTGGGCCGCAAATCCTGCGGCGCACATCCTGCTGCGCACATAAATAAAAATAATATTAAAAACAAATTACAATTTTTTTTTTTAAATCAAATTAATAAACAAACTGTGCTTGCACATCCTGTGGGGCGCAATTTCTGTGGGGCGCACATCCTGCGGCTCACATCCTGCTGCGCACATAAATAAAAATAATATTAAAACATTTTTACAAAAAAAAATATTTAAATCAAATTAATAAAAAAACTGTGCTTGCACATCCTGTGGGGCGAGAATTATGTGGGGCGCACATCATGCGGCGCACATCCTGCTGCGCACATAAATAAAAATAATATTAAAACATTTTTACAGAAAAAAATATTTAAATATAACTAATAAAAAACCTTGCTTGCACATCCTGTGGGGCGCAAATTATGTGGGGCGCACATCCTGCGGCGCACATCCTGCTGCGCACATAAATAAAAATAATATTAAAACATTTTTACAAAAAAATATATTTAAATCAAATTAATACAAAAACTGTGCTTGCACATCCTGTGGGGCGCAAATTATGTGGGGCGCACATCATGCGGCGCACATCCTGCTGCGCACATTAATAATAATAATAATATCAAAACATTTTTACAAAAAAAAATATTTAAATCAAATTAATAAAAAAACTGTGCTTGCACATCCTGTGGGGCGCAAATTCTGTGGGGCGCACATCATGCGGCGCACATCCAGCTGCGCACATTAATAATAATAATAATATCAAAACATTTTTACAAAAAAAAATATTTAAATCAAATTAATAAAAAAACTGTGCTTGCACATCCTGTGGGGCGCAAATTCTGTGGGGCGCACATCCTACGGCGCACATCCTTCTGCGCACATAAATAAAAATAATATTAAAAACAAATTACAATTTTTTTTTTTTAAATCAAATTAATAAAAAAACTGTCCTTGCACATCCTGTGGGGCGCACATCCTGCGGCACACATAAATAAAAATAATATTGAAACAAATTACAATTTGTTTTTAAAAATCAAATTAATAAAAAAACTGTCCTTGCACATCCTGTGGGGCGCAAAATCTGTGGGGCGCACATCCTGCGGCGCACATCCTGCTGCGCACATAAATAAAAATAATATTAAAACATTTTTACAAAAAAAAATATTTAAATCAAATTAATAAAAAAACTGTGCTTGCACATCCTGTGGGGAGCAAATTATGTGGGGCGCACATCATGCGGCGCACATCCTGCTGCGCACATAAATAAAAATAATATTAAAACATTTTTACAGAAAAAAATATTTAAATATAACTAATAAAAAACCTTGCTTGCACATCCTGTGGGGCGCAAATTCTGTGGGGCGCACATCCTGCGGCGCACATCCAGCTGCGCACATTAATACAAATAATATAAAAACATTTTTACAAAAAAAAATATTTAAATCAAATTAATAAAAAAACTGTGCTTGCACATCCTGTGGGGCGCAAATTCTGTGGGGCGCACATCCTGCGGCGCACATCCTGCTGCGCACATAAATCAAAATAATATTAAAACATTTTTACAAAAAAAAATATTTAAATATAACTAATAAAAAAACTGTGCTTGCACATCCTGTGGGGCGCAAATTCTGTGGGGCGCACATCCTGCGGCACACATCCTGCTGCGCACATGAATAAAAATAATATTAAAACATTTTTAAAAAAAAAAATATTTAAATCAAATTAATAAAAAAACTGTGCTTGCACATCCTGTGGGGCGCAAATTATGTGGGGCGCACATCCTGCTGCGCACATAAATAAAAATAATATTAAAACATTTTTACAAAAAAATATATTAAAATCAAATTAATACAAAAACTGTGCTTGCACATCCTGTGGGGCGCAAATTCTGTGGGGCGCACATCCTGCTGCGCACATGAATAAAAATGAAATTAAAAAAAATTTACAATTTTTTTTTTTTTAAATCAAATTAATAAAAAAAATGTGCTTGCACATCCTGTGGGGCGCACATTATGTGGGGCGCACATCCTGCGGCGCACATCCTGCTGCGCACATAAATAAAAATAATATTAAAACATTTTTACAAAAAAAAATATTTAAATCAAATTAATAAAAAAACTGTGCTTGCACATCCTGTGGGGAGCAAATTATGTGGGGCGCACATCATGCGGCGCACATCCTGCTGCGCACATAAATAAAAATAATATTAAAAACAAATTACAATTTTTTTTTTTTAAATCAAATTAATAAAAAAACTGTCCTTGCACATCCTGTGGGGCGCAAATTCTGTGGGGCGCACATCCTGCTGCGCACATAAATAAAAATAATATTAAAAACAAATTACAATTTTTTTTTTTTAAATCAAATTAATAAAAAAAATGTGCTTGCACATCCTGTGGGGCGCAAATTCTGTGGGGCGCACATCCTGCGGCGCACATCCTGCTGCGCACATAAATAAAAATAATATTAAAACATTTTTACAAAAAAATATATTTAAATCAAATTAATACAAAAACTGTGCTTGCACATCCTGTGGGGCGCAAATTATGTGGGGCGCACATCATGCGGCGCACATCCTGCTCCGCACATAAATAAAAATAATATTAAAACATTTTTACAGAAAAAAATATTTAAATCAAATTAATAAAAAAACTGTCCTTGCACATCCTGTGGGGCGCACATCCTGCTGCGCACATGAATAAAAATGAAATAAAAAAAAATTTACAATTTTTTTTTTAAATCAAATTAAAAAAAAAACTGTGCTTGCACATCCTGTGGGGCGCAAATTATGTGGGGCGCACATCATGCGGCGCACATCCTGCTGCGCACATAAATAAAAATAATATTAAAACATTTTTACAGAAAAAAATGTTTAAATATAACTAATAAAAAACCTTGCTTGCACATCCTGTGGGGCGCAAATTCTGTGGGGCGCACATCCTGCTGCGCACATAAATAAAAATAATATTAAAAACAAATTACAATTTTTTTTTTTAAATCAAATTAATAAAAAAACTGTCCTTGCACATCCTGTGGGGCGCACATCCTGCTGCGCACATGAATAAAAATGAAATTAAAAAAAATTTACAATTTTTTTTTTTTAAATCAAATTAATAAAAAAAATGTGCTTGCACATCCTGTGGGGCGCAAATTCTGTGGGGCGCACATCCTGCGGCGCACATCCTGCTGCGCACATAAATAAAAATAATATTAAAACATTTTTACAAAAAAAAATATTTAAATCAAATTAATAAAAAAACTGTGCTTGCACATCCTGTGGGGCGCAAATTATGTGGGGCGCACATCATGCGGCGCACATCCTGCTGCGCACATAAATAAAAATAATATTAAAACATTTTTACAGAAAAAAATATTTAAATATAACTAATAAAAAACCTTGCTTGCACATCCTGTGGGGCGCAAATTATGTGGGGCGCACATCCTGCGGCGCACATCCTGCTGCGCACATAAATAAAAATAATATTAAAACATTTTTACAAAAAAATATATTTAAATCAAATTAATACAAAAACTGTGGTTGCACATCCTGTGGGGCGCAAATTATGTGGGTCGCACAGACTGCGGCGCACATCCTGCTGCGCAAATAGATAAAAATAATATTAAAACATCTTTACAAAAAAAATATTTAAAACAATTAATAAAAAAACTGTGCTTGCTCATCCTGTGGGGCGCAAATTATGTGGGGCGCACATCATGCGGCGCACATCCAGCTGCGCACATTAATAATAATAATAATATCAAAACATTTTTACAAAAAAAAATATTTAAATCAAATTAATAAAAAAACTGTGCTTGCACATCCTGTGGGGCGCAAATTCTGTGGGGCGCACATCATGCGGCGCACATCCTGCTGCGCACATAAATAAAAATAATATTAAAAACAAATTACAATTTTTTTTTTTTAAATCAAATTAATAAAAAAACTGTGCTTGCACATCCTGCGGCGCACATCCTTCTGCGCACATAATTAAAAATAATATTAAAAACAAATTACAATTTTTTTTTTTTAAATCAAATTAATACAAAAACTGTGCTTGCACATCCTGTGGGGCGCAAATTCTGTGGGGCGCACATCCTGCTGCGCACATAAATAAAAATAATATTAAAAACAAATTACATTTTTTTTTTTTTAAATCAAATTAATAAAAAAACTGTGCTTGCACATCCTGTGGTGCGCAAATTCTGTGGGGCGCACATCCTTCTGCGCACATAAATAAAAATAATATTAAAACATTTTTACAGAAAAAAATGTTTAAATATAACTAATAAAAAACCTTGCTTGCACATCCTGTGGGGCGCAAATTCTGTGGGGCGCACATCCTGCTGCGCACATAAATAAAAATAATATTAAAAACAAATTACAATTTTTTTTTTTAAATCAAATTAATAAAAAAACTGTCCTTGCACATCCTGTGGGGCGCACATCCTGCTGCGCACATGAATAAAAATGAAATTAAAAAAAATTTACAATTTTTTTTTTTTAAATCAAATTAATAAAAAAAATGTGCTTGCACATCCTGTGGGGCGCAAATTCTGTGGGGCGCACATCCTGCGGCGCACATCCTGCTGCGCACATGAATAAAAATAATATTAAAACATTTTTACAAAAAAAAATATTTAAATATAATTAATAAAAAACCTTGCTTGCACATCCTGTGGGGCGCAAATTATGTGGGGCGCACATCCTGCTGCGCACATTAATAAAAATAATATTAAAAACAATTTACAATTATTTTTTTTTAAATCAAATTAATAAAAAAACTGTGCTTGCACATCTTGTGGGGCGCAAATTCTGTGGGGCGCACATCCTGCGGCGCACATCCTGCTGCAAACATAAATAAAAATAATATTAAAACATTTTTACAAAAAAATATATTTAAATCAAATTAATAAAAAAACTGTGCTTGCACATTCTGTGGGGCGCAAATTCTGTGGGGCGCAAATCCTGCGGCGCACATCCTGCTGCGCATATAAATAAAAATAATGTTAAAACATTTTTACAAAAAAAAATATTTAAATCAAATTAATAAAAAAACTGTGCTTGCACATCCTGTGGGGCGCAAATTCTGTGGGGCGCACATCCTGCTGCGCACATAAATAAAAATAATATTGAAACAAATTACAATTTGTTTTTAAAAATCAAATTAATAAAAAAACTGTCCTTGCACATCCTCTGGGGCGCAAATTCTGTGGGGCGCACATCCTGCGGCGCACATCCTGCTGCGCACATAAATAAAAATAATATTAAAACATTTTTACAAAAAAAAATATTTAAATCAAATTAATAAAAAAACTGTGCTTGCACATCCTGTGGGGCGCAAATTCTGTGGGGCGCACATCCTGCGGCGCACATCCTGCTGCGCACATAAATAAAAATAATATTAAAAACAAATTACAATTTTTTTTTTTTAAATCAAATTAATAAAAAAACTGTCCTTGCACATCCTGTGGGGCGCAAATTCTGTGGGGCGCACATCCTGCTGCGCACATAAATAAAAATAATATTAAAAACAAATTACAATTTTTTTTTTTAAATCAAATTAATAAAAAAAATGTGCTTGCACATCCTGTGGGGCGCAAATTCTGTGGGGCGCACATCCTGCGGCGCACATCCTGCTGCGCACATAAATAAAAATAATATTAAAACATTTTTACAAAAAAATATATTTAAATCAAATTAATACAAAAACTGTGCTTGCACATCCTGTGGGGCGCAAATTATGTGGGGCGCACATCATGCGGCGCACATCCTGCTCCGCACATAAATAAAAATAATATTAAAACATTTTTACAGAAAAAAATATTTAAATCAAATTAATAAAAAAACTGTCCTTGCACATCCTGTGGGGCGCACATCCTGCTGCGCACATGAATAAAAATGAAATAAAAAAAAATTTACAATTTTTTTTTTAAATCAAATTAAAAAAAAAACTGTGCTTGCACATCCTGTGGGGCGCAAATTATGTGGGGCGCACATCATGCGGCGCACATCCTGCTGCGCACATAAATAAAAATAATATTAAAACATTTTTACAGAAAAAAATGTTTAAATATAACTAATAAAAAACCTTGCTTGCACATCCTGTGGGGCGCAAATTCTGTGGGGCGCACATCCTGCTGCGCACATAAATAAAAATAATATTAAAAACAAATTACAATTTTTTTTTTTAAATCAAATTAATAAAAAAACTGTCCTTGCACATCCTGTGGGGCGCACATCCTGCTGCGCACATGAATAAAAATGAAATTAAAAAAAATTTACAATTTTTTTTTTTTAAATCAAATTAATAAAAAAACTGTGCTTGCTCATCCTGTGGGGCGCAAATTATGTGGGGCGCACATCATGCGGCGCACATCCTGCTGTGCACATGAATAAAAATAATATTAAAACATTTTTACAAAAAAAAATATTTAAATCAAATTAATAAAAAAACTGTGCTTGCACATCCTGTGGGGCGCAAATTCTGTGGGGCGCACATCCTGCGGCGCACATCCTGCTGCGCACATAAATAAAAATAATATTAAAACATTTTTACAAAAAAAAATATTTAAATATAACTAATAAAAAAACTGTGCTTGCACATCCTGTGGGGCGCAAATTCTGTGGAGCGCACATCCTACCTACTGCGCACATAAATAAAAATAATATTAAAACATTTTCACAAAAAAAAAATATTTAAATCAAATTAATAAAAAAACTGTGCTTGCACATCCTGTGGGGCGCAAATTCTGTGGGGCGCACATCCTGCGGCGCACATCCAGCTGCGCACATTAATAAAAATAATATTAAAACAAATTTACAATTTTTTTTTTTTTTAATCAAATTAATAAAAAAACTGTTCTTGCACATCCTGTGGGGCGCAAATTATGTGGGGCGGACATCCTGCAGCACACATCCAGCTGCGCACATTAATAAAAATAATATTAGAACAAATTTACAAGTTGTTTTTTTAAAATCAAATTAATAAAAAAACTGTGCTTGCACATCCTGTGAGGCGCAAATTATGTGGGAAGCACATCCTGAGGCGCACATCCAGGTGTGCACATTAAAAAAGATAATATTAAAAAAAAATTAGAATTTTTTTTAAAAATCAAATTAATAAAAAAACTGTGCTTGCACATCCTGTGGGGCGCACATCCTGCGGCGCACATCCTGCTGCGCACATAAATAAAAATAATATTAAAACATTTTTACAAAAAAAAAATATTTAAATCAAATTAATAAAAAAACTGTGCTTGCACATCCTGTGGGGCGCACATCCTGCGGCGCAAATCCTGCTGCGCACATGAATAAAATTAATATTAAAACATTTTTACAAAAAAAAATATTTAAATCAAATTAATAAAAAAACTGTGCTTGCACATCCTGTGGGGCGCAAATTCTGTGGGGCGCACATTCTGCGGCGCACTTCCTGCTGCGCACAAAAATAAAAATAATATTAAAACATTTTTACAAAAAAAAATATTTAAATCAAATTAATAAAAAAACTGTGCTTGCACATCCTTTGGGGCGCAAATTATGTGGGGCGCACATCCTGCGGCGCACATCCAGCTGCGCACATTAATAAAAATAATATTAAAACAAATTTACAATTTTTTTTTTTTTTAATCAAATTAATAAAAAAACTGTTCTTGCACATCCTGTGGGGCGCAAATTATGTGGGGCGGACATCCTGCAGCACACATCCAGCTGCGCACATTAATAAAAATAATATTAGAACAAATTTACAAGTTGTTTTTTTAAAATCAAATTAATAAAAAAACTGTGCTTGCACATCCTGTGAGGCGCAAATTATGTGGGAAGCACATCCTGAGGCGCACATCCAGGTGTGCACATTAAAAAAGATAATATTAAAACATTTTTACAAAAAAGTATATTTAAATCAAATTAATAAAAAAACTGTCCTTGCACATCCTGTGGGGCGCAAATTCTGTGAGCGCACAACCTGCTGCGCACATGAATAAAAATAATATTAAAACATTTTTACAAAAAAAAATATTTAAATCAAACTAATACAAAAACTGTGCTTGCACATCCTGTGGGGCGCAAAATCTTTGGGGCGCACATTCTGCAGCGCACATCCTGCTGCGCACATAGATAAAAATAATATTAAAAAAAACTTACAATTTTTTTTTTAAATCAAATTAATAAAAAAACTGTGCTTCCACATCCTGTGGGGCGCACATCCTGCGGCGCACATCCTGCTGCGCACATAAATAAAAATAATATTAAAACATTTTTACAAAAAAAAAATATTTAAATCAAATTAATAAAAAAACTGTGCTTGCACATCCTGTGGGGCGCACATCCTGCGGCGCAAATCCTGCTGCGCACATGAATAAAATTAATATTAAAACATTTTTACAAAAAAAAATATTTAAATCAAATTAATAAAAAAACTGTGCTTGCACATCCTGTGGGGCGCAAATTCTGTGGGGCGCACATTCTGCGGCGCACTTCCTGCTGCGCACAAAAATAAAAATAATATTAAAACATTTTTACAAAAAAAAATATTTAAATCAAATTAATAAAAAAACTGTGCTTGCACATCCTTTGGGGCGCAAATTATGTGGGGCGCACATCCTGCGGCGCACATCCAGCTGCGCACATTAATAAAAATAATATTATAAAAAAAATTACAATTTTCTTTTTTTAAATCAAATTAATAAAAAAACTGTGCTTGCACATCCTGTGAGGCGCAAATTATGTGGGGCGCAAATCCTGCAGCGCACATAAATAAAAATAATATTAAAACATTTTTACAAAAAAAAAATATTTAAATCAAATTAATAAAAAAACTGTGCTTGCACATCCTGTGGGGCGCACATCCTGTGGGGCGCACATCCTGCGGCGCACAGAAATAAAAATAATATTAAAACATTTTTACAAAAAAAAATATTTAAATCAAATTAATAAAAAAACTGTCCTTGTACATCCTGTGGGGCGCAAATTCTGTGAGCGCACAACCTGCTGCGCACATGAATAAAAATAATATTAAAACATTTTTACAAAAAAAAATTTAAATCAAACTAATACAAAAACGGTGCTTGCACATCCTGTGGGGCGCAAATTCTGTGGGGCGCACATCCTGCGGCACACATCCTGCTGCGCACATAAATAAAAATAATATTGAAACAAATTTACAAGTTTTTTTTTTTAAATCAAATTAATAAAAAAACTGTGCTTGCACATCCTGTGGGGCGCAAATTCTGTGGAGCGCACATCCTACTGCGCACATAAATAAAAATAATATTAAAACATTTTTACAAAAAAAAATATTTAAATCAAATTAATAAAAAAACTGTGCTTGCACATCCTGTGGGGCGCACATCCTGTGGGGCGCACATCCTGCGGCGCACAGAAATAAAAATAATATTAAAACATTTTTACAAAAAAAAATATTTAAATCAAATTAATAAAAAAACTGTCCTTGTACATCCTGTGGGGCGCAAATCCTGCAGCACACATGCTGCTGCGCACATAAATAAAAATAATATTAAAACATTTTTACAAAAAAAAATATTCAAATCAAATTAATAAAAAAACTGTGCTTGCACATCCTGTGGGGCGCACATCCTGCGGCGCACATCCTGCTGCGCACATAAATAAAAATAATATTAAAACATTTTTACAAAAAAAAATATTTAAATCAAATTAATAAAAAAACTGTGCTTGCACATCCTGTGGGGCGCAAATTCTGTGGGGCGCACATCCTGCGGCGCACATCCTGCTGCGCACATAAATCAAAATAATATTAAAACATTTTTACAAAAAATTTTTTTTAAATCAAATTAATAAAAAAACTGTGCTTGCACATCCTGTGGGGCGCAAATTATGTGGGGCGCACATCCACCAGCGCACATCCTGCTGCGCACATGAATCAAAATAATATTAAAACATTTTTACAAAAAAATATATTTAAATCAAATTAATAAAAAAACTGTGCTTGCACATCCTGTGGGGAGCACATCCTGCGGCGCACATCCTGCTGCGCACATAAATCAAAATAATATTAAAACATTTTTACAAAAATTTTTTTTTAAATCAAATTAATAAAAAAAGCTGTCCTTGCACATCTTGTGGGGCGCAAATTCTGTGGGGCGCACATCCTGCGGCGCACATCCTGCTGCGCACATAAATAAAAATAATATTAAAAAAAAATTACAATTTTTTTTTTTAAATCAAATTAATAAAAAAACTGTCCTTGCACATCCTGTGGGGCGCACATCCTGCGGCGCACATCCTGCTGCGCACATAAATAAAAATAATATTAAAAACAAATTACAATTTTTTTAAAAAAATCAAATTAATAAAAAAACTGTCCTTGCACATCCTGTGGGGCGCAAATTCTGTGGGGCGCACATCCTGCGGCGCAAATCCTGCTGCGCACATGAATAAAATTAATATTAAAACATTTTTACAAAAAAAAATATTTAAATCAAATTAATAAAAAAACTGTGCTTGCACATCCTGTGGGGCGCAAATTCTGTGGGGCGCACATCCTGCGGCGCACATCCTGCTGCGCACATAAGTAAAAATAATATTAAAAACAAACTACAAAATTTTTTTTTTAAATCAAATTAATAAAAAAACTGTCCTCGCACATCCTGTGGGGCGCAAATTCTGTGGGGCGCACATCCTGCGGCGCACATCCTGCTGCGCACATGAATCAAAAATAATATAAAAACATTTTTACAAAAAATTTTTTTAAATCAAATTAATAAAAAAACTGTGCTTGCACATCCTGTGGGGCGCACATCCTGCTGCGCACATAAATCAAAATAATATTAAAACATTTTTACAAAAAAATATATTTAAATCAAATTAATAAAAAAACTGTGCTTGCACATCCTGTGGGGAGCACATCCTGCGGCGCACATCCTGCTGCGCACATAAATAAAAATAATATTATAAACAAATTGCAATTTTTTTTTTAAATCAAATTAATAAAAAAACTGTCCTCGCACATCCTGTGGGGCGCAAATTCTGTGGGGCGCACATCCTGCGGCGCACAGAAATAAAAATAATATTAAAACATTTTTACAAAAAAAAATATTTAAATCAAACTAATACAAAAACGGTGCTTGCACATCCTGTGGGGCGCAAAT
>NW_026518892.1:0-18783 GCF_947347685.1 Pleuronectes platessa | reverse complement strand
GCAGTGTTTGCCCAAACCCATAATTCAAAATGCATTTATTTCCTGTTATCTCTGTGTTTGGTCTCCTCCTCCTGAGGGAAATATCTGCTCTTCAGTTGCAGATTGTGTTCAGTGGGGTTTTCTCACTCCTCTGCTTTGCTTCCTGATGTAGAAGTTGGTTTTATTACCTTGGATAGAAAAACACATTTCTTTTTCCACTGAGATGATGTGTCTTTCATGCCCCCCCCCCCCCCCCCCCCCCCCCCACCCCCCCCCCCCCCCCGATGGATTCATCTTTTCCCCTTAGTTTCATTTCATGGGCAACATACAGAACATGAACCGAGCTAAATGCAGGGAACTTGTAGACACAACAAATTACAATAAGATCCTCAAAAGACTATTTCATATTTGTAATTATTGTGTATTATATTATAATTCACATTATCAGTTCCCTCCTATCATGTGAATTCAAAATGTCCGGAGCTAAAGAACCTGTTGCAGCAGCTTCTCAGCAGCGCCACGTGAGTTTTGAGAAGATGTTGATGTTTCTGCTCAGTCGGTGGTTGCGGTGCATCAGGGGGCGAGTGAGGTCCCACTGAAGTGCTGTGAGGAAGAGGAGGTGGAGGTGAAGATGTTGAGCGGCTGTTTAGCATCACACCGACAGTGAGCAGAGCCTGTGACAGCGGGAGAGACAGACAACCAATTAGATCGCCGAGGGAACCATTTGGGATGTTCCGGCGGAGCGGTGGATTCGCCCACATCTGTCTGAAGCCCTTCTTCCTCCGCTGTAGTTGTGTGTGCCCTCTCGCTTCTTTATTGAAGCTGCTGTGTTTCGTTGAATCCCAGCTCATCCATTTCCAATGAGGGTCAGCTGTGAGGGAGGAGAAGAATGAGAGGAGGGAACGGCAGCGCTGTAATTTCGCAGGCCTCCTGAATGCATCTCAGGCTGCAGCCCCTGGTTCCTCTTCCCCTGCAGAGCGAGGTGAGGAGAGCGGCTTTAACCCCGTGTGGGAGGCCGAGGACATCGAGCTCGGCTAATTATTTATCCATTCAGCGGCGAGATGGAGGAGCACGCCCGCGGCCAGGCCCCGCCTCCTCAGTCTCGGCCTGGAGGTTGCGGTGTTAATGAAACCCGAACCGAGTGCTTCCTATCTGGAAAACCTCCCATCATCTGATGAAGGCCCTGCAGCTCCCTGCACTCGGAGTTCAGGGATCAACCTCTGCAAATGTGAGCGAGGTGTCCCACCGAACCCATTACCAGACTAATGTGTGGTTATTTCCGCCGACCTGCGGAAACACAGCGGCTCGGCTCGACTCGGCCGCTCTCATTAGAACAACAGACAACAAACACAGCCGGCCGCTCGGAGCTCCCGAGGCTAAAGGTTAGCTCACACGGCTAACCCCCCCGCCCAGAGTCCCGCCCCCTCACTGCCTCCTCCCTCTGTACGACTTCCACCTTCGTCTTCACAGAGAACACGGAGGAAGATGGACTCTGTTGTTTTCTACTGCTGGCTACTTTATTTAGAAAAGTTGGAAGAAGAAACTTTTCAAAAGAGCTTCACTTTAACAGAAGAAAAGTTTAGAAAATCCACGTCCAAGGTAAAGATGATCAAAGGTTTATTTCTACATGTCGATAAAAAATGACAAGAAATATCCGTCCCTCGTGCTCATAACAACATTTCATCACTTTTCCAGAGACGCTGGACGTCAGTCAGAGTGTGGGGGGGGGGGGGGGGGGGGGGGCTGAGATCAAATCTATTAATACCTGTTACTTTTAAATTGAATGATTTAAACCTGATGTTTAATATAAAAAATGAAAACAGGTTGATTTTAGGGCTGCAAACATTTATGTGCATTTGATCCCTGCCGAGTTGTAAACGCAGGATTATTATTATTATTATTATTATTATATTAATTATTCTCTTTGCAAACCATGCATTGCCGTGTGAAGAACAAGTGAGAAGGGGAAACTCTTCCTTAGTCTGGTGTGACATCGGAATACTTTTGTAAAACTCCTTCAGATATTTGATGTGAACATTTCAAACTGCATTGAGCCGTTAAATGTTAAAACCAGCTGATGTGGAATCATTGAGCTGCAGAGAAACAACCTCAGAGAAACAAACTGTAAGAAAATGTTCTTCCTGAGGAGGTTTGCATCTGTTTGGTTGTCGCTCTTTTCAAAAGTGACTCCTGCAAAGGCCAAACCTGGAAAACAGCCTCGAGTAGCATCCTCAACACTCCCACCTGACATCAGACGCCTCAACATAGCATGTGAGACTGACTCCTGATTGGTCAAGCAGGTGTATCCATGGGACGTCCACACAGAGGCCACGCTCCACAGTCACGGCCTCAAATCCCAAAGTCGTAACAAGAATAACAAATGAGACGTTAGCTGCAAACTGGTTCCTACCACACACACACACAGTCTTATATTTTAGATTCCCAGTATCACCCCCTCATGTGGGTCTCAGCATGAGAAGGTTCTGGTTTCGGGTGAAGCCCTCGGCACAGTGTCCACTGAGAGGGAGGAGTTCAGACGGAGCCCTGCAGCAGACTGGGCGTCCACAGGGGGATGGTCCTGAACCCGGTCACTGATGTGTGTGATGGGGAGCACTGGGACCAGTTTCAAACACACACACATCACACTGGTTAAAAAGGTTGGTCAAAACATGCAGAAACTCACAAGAGGATGAGGGAAGAAGAAATCAAATTCTATAGAGACAAGACGTGTAAATTTGTAAAAACTTTCTTTTAATGCATCTTTTACCTGAAATTTAGTTTAAGAAGAAACTTTAATTGTAATGAACTCTAAAGGCTTCTACCAGAACTAAAACAATATTAAAGTAACTACATCAAATATATCATTTTAAAAAGTTGATTTATATCTGTGTAAACTCAAAATGTTATTCATTTTAACGTTTTTTTTTGAGAAGCATTAGATTATTAAAAACATTATAAAATTATCCTTTTCATACAACATTAACAACCTCCTGTTGACAAGAGGCAGAATTAACTTTATATAACTTTATACTAAAAAATAAACTGGGGGCAGATTTATTCAGTTACAGGCTGTGATACATTCGATGTCATAATGGAAGTATCCAAAATATCACATAAAATAAAATAGATATAATATTATATCATTTATAATAACTGTGCCCACATGCTAAGAATTTATATATTTATATATTTAACTCATTCAACGTTCATAAAATGTGAGCAAACAAGTTTTCACTGAAAAATGAAAAGTCGTATTTCTGAGCGAATGTTGAAAACGGATTAAACACAGATCATAAAAAGACTTTAACATAAACATAATGTGGTAGAAGGGGGGGGGGGGGGTTCAAACATCTGTCTGCTGGAGGATTACTGAACCCCGACTCATACCAAAGACATAAATACTTGTGTTTGGATTATTTGTATTTATCATATTACCATACTTACAGTAATGCTGTTGTTAACCTACATTTTCTACATTAACGCATTAGCTGCTGTTGTCGGGGTTTCCAGTTATTTGTGTTTGTTTTTGTCGGGACTGGATTTTCATCTGTTTCTCTACGTCTCTGCGCCAATGACAAAGGGGTCAAAGGTCAACTGAGCTTTGTGGTTACGCTATGATTGACATGAATGATTAATTTATTTTTAAAAACATCTCTCATGTGGCCAATGTGCTTTCTCCTCTGGGTTTAACGTTTTTCTTGGATTTTTATTTCTTTCTAACATTCTCAGTAAATAAAGAGAAACATAAATAAAGTTTATTATTATTATATTGAGCAGGAACTTTCCTGCTCGTGCCTCAACACCAGAACTGTGACTCTACTTCCTGTAGCTCGACTGATTGACGGAACCAAAGCGACAGCGAGCCGACGATTCTTCATATTTTCTGTTTCATCTCTGGAGTGATTGAAAGACGATTTAAAAAGATAGAAACTCCGGCGGCTGTAAAAAGACGATTCACTCTGCTCACTGTAAAACTGTGGGAATTAATTTGTAATTGTGTTTATTCTGGCTCCATATCTCCCGCCTGTTTGAGTTAATAAAGAGAATCTATTACAGCTCTGGATCCGCCCTGTTGACTCAGCGTGTCCATGCGACAGTGTGAGGAGCTTAAACTCAAATCTGTTCTCATGTCTGTTTACAAACGGTTTACTTTTAATTAGCGAACGATATTTAGAACGCACGTGTGTTTTCTCTCAGGTGGTTACTGTCGTGATGAAGACCCTGAGTCAACTTGATATGAAGACGCTCAGTCACACACCGGTGGGTTTTTAACACTTCTTCACTCAGACAACTTTGTTCATGTTGTTATTTCTAAAGACAAACTCAAACCTGACCTGTTTACTCAGACTTTTAATTTTATTTATTATCCCTGAGGCAGAATCTGTTGCACAGATCAGTGCATGAAAACACCAGAAAATCACAGGGCCTTTTTTAAAAGGGGACAAATAAGTTTTAATATCGGTTTAAAGCTTGTTTTATTTATATGTCCATTTATTTATACCTGATTTATTCCATTTTATTTATTTGTTCAATAATGTATTCATTTGTTTTCTCTGAATGAATATGTATTTCATGTTTTTTGTTGACCTTTGACCGATGATCCCCTAAGGTTGAACATCTGGACATAAACCAGACGTAATATTCACACTTTAGTTAAAATCCGTCCAAGTATAACAATCAATATATGATAAAATAGCTCCGCTTACTGAAAAATTTAAACGAGGCCAAAATAAAGGAAAATCTTAATATATAAATATATAGTTTTAAGTTTGAATCAGAATTTATAAAGTATATTCAGCGGTAGAGGAAACAAACACTGAGGTGACAGTATTATTCTGAGTCTATTCACAGTTTGAGTTTCAGCTTCACCGGCTCTGAATCAACTTCATCAAACAAATATCCAGAATTTTCACTTTCTCAAGGCCTCAAAGCAAAAGTGCTTCGTTTTCCTTTTGTTTCACATTTTCAGGCTGAAATGTTTTTGCTAATAAGCTTCGTGAGACAGAGTGAAGTGAGAGCCGAGCGCAGGCGGGAGGAACGAGCGGCCTTGATGGCGGCGACGCTGCTTTGTGTCCTTCCTTTTAATTAAAGATCAGTCAGCCAGATAGTTAGAGCTTGTTTTGCACCAACATGTACGTTGAACTGAAAACTTATTGTGTGGATGTAGCAGCAAACTTTATTTTTTTTTTACATCCCACATAGTAGAACTATGTAGGTGCTTTACTATGTAAGTAAAGCACTAAGTGGAACTTTGTCCAACAAAAAAAAAGTTTCCAAGCCAAGATTAATCCGAGGAAGAGGAGCAACAGTTTGGTGATTTCTGATTTCTTTTATTTTCACTTGATCTGATGTTGACGCTGGAGGGAAAGGTCAAGAGGTCAATCCTCCTCATGAATATGCACAGAGATGCGTGAATGGAATTCTCTGTTGTTATTGTTGAGGGACTTTGCATCGTAATGCGTTGGTCAGACAAATAATCCAATAGTTGATGAAAGGTCCTTTTGACCTGAATAAGGACGATGATAAAAACCTCTGGGAACCTGAGTCGAGACAAACGTACACGGGAGAAGGTCAAAGGTCACCGGACTGTGTTATGGTCAAGTGCTTCGTCTCCTTTGGGCTGTCGAGTGATTTCAGGCGAACTTCGTCACTTCTTCTTCTCACGACCATTTCTTCTAAAACAAACCTACGATGTAGAATTCCATCATATGTTCTCACAGTTTAGTTCCATGTGATTGATTTCAGGGGAAAAAACCGGATTACATCATCAATGTGAGACAAACTCAGAATGACCGATAAAGAGCTAAATAATCCAGACGTCCATGAGCTCCCTCTCCTCCACCTGTTCCTCGTCCTCCTCCTCTCGCTGGAATCAAAGCAGCATCGATGTCGTCTTTGAAGTCGAGGGGAAGAGATGAAAGGAGTTCTGACCTCTCCTCCCCCCCATCACCTTCCCCCCCCACCTCTCTATTTCCCCTCATATTCACTCACCTCTTCCCTCATCACTCCTCCACTTTCCCTCTCAGGCCCAAAATCATCAGGGTTTTTTACCTTCACAATAAGAGTCCACAGTGCTGCAGGATGACAGTAACGGTAAACTAGTGGGTTGAACCAGGTTAACCATCGTGAGCTGTTCTCTTCTGTTCAATGTTTCCTGAGGAAGACCCTCCTCCATTAGAGATGAAGATGTCCGACCTGCCTGTCTGCATTAGTCTGATTCATTCTCTTACCTCGCTGACACACCAGATTAGCACCGGGAGGCCGAACTGCGAGCAGACCCCCCCTCAGAACTCTGCAGGCGTGTGTGTGTGAGTGTGTGTGTGTGTGTGTGTGTGTGTGTGTGTGTGTGTGAGTGTGTGTGTGTGTTTACCTCCGTTAACGAGTGTGTGCTGGTGTTGGTCGGTGTGTGGGCGGGACCTGTGTGGGTTGCAGGGCAGCGTCTCATTGGCTGCAGGCAGATGTGTTTCCTGAGTGGCGGGTCTGTAATGAGCACCTGTGGGAATCGCACTACAGACCTGCGCTGTAACAAGGCCGCGGGCAGACGGGCCTCCGTCTCCCATCATGCCCCCCCCCCCGCAGCTCCACCAGCTGGGGCTCGTGCTGCGTTCAGGTGGAGACGGAGAAGTGAGACACCTTTCAGCTGATTATTCACACTATAAATATTTACAGTGATTCTGATCTGAGGAACAGTTCAGCTGATGTTCGGATCATAAACATGTAAGTGAAGTTTCCAGCCACAAGAAAAGTTTTAGTTGAACTGCTGCAAACTTCTGATGCTGAATTCAATAGAGAGAAATGTTCGGCTCATGTTCAGGATCATAAATTCAACAGAGGGTTATCATCCAGGGTTTGGATGATAAATACAAATACAGTTTGTCTCAGTACCTGGAGAACCACAGACTGAAAACATAATGGTGCTGCAATAATCAGAATCAGAATCAGAATCAGAAAGTATTTATTGCCAAGTAGGTTTACACCTACCAGGAATTTGCTCTGGTTATTGATGCATACTATGAACATGGAAACATAAAAACACATTAAATACAACACACATAAAAAAAGCAATAAAAACAAAATATATATATATTTACTCACTATTTACTTCTTATTTACTCACTTTTTCTAATATTTATACAAAGTAACATTTATTTAGATATAAACATATCTAAATAAAAATATATAAACGATAAAAGATATAAAAAGTGAAGTAAAAAGTGAAATGCAAAATGCAAAACAGTGAATAGTGTCAAATTGCAACAATCATTGCATTAATTCCTCTTTTGCAATTTGTTTTCAAAGTAAAAGCACTTTCGTTTATATTGCGCTGAATTACGGAGCTTTTATTGTGAAAACGTATGAAAAAATGTCACCTGTAAAACATTTTTATTTTATGAAAAACACTGAAATCTTCAGTGCAGATAAACCAGGTGGGTGAACACAAAGTTTTCTAACTTCACTCTGCAACACAACTCTGAACACAAACTATCAAAAGTGACAGAATATTGTAGAAGAGTTTGAGGACGACTCGTTAATGACGAGGAAGAACTCTGAAGTATCAACACAGGAACACACAACATTACACACACAACAACCTATTGTATCTACAAATACATGAAATTACAAAAACAACTCAGAGTTCTGGGAGATGAAGTCTTGTGTGTGTTTTTCTGGCTCATGTGATCAAACTGTAGATGTTATTTACCCTGTAAGTTAAACACACACACACACAGACACACACACACTTCTCAAAGCCGTCTTGTTTCTGTGCCAGCGCCAACAATATGGCTGTCAGGGTGAGTGACAGCTCTCTGTGTGGTTGACTGAGGCTTCAGGTGACAAACTGACGTGTGTGCGTGTGTGTATGTGAGTGTCTGTGTGTGTGCGTGTGTGCGTGTGTGTGTGTTTTCTGGAAAACGAGAAGCTTTTACGCTTTTCACTTGCAGGATATATTGGTCTTGCCTACCACTACAGTGATTGACAGGTCATTCAATACAGCGACTAATCCATTGTTTAGCATTTAGTGTAACACACACACACATCTAGATTCATAAGAGATAAAATGATCGATGCCCATTCATCGTTTCCATAGACGGTAAATAATGAAGCACAAAGCGTCTCTACTTCCTCCCACTATCCAGGTATCTTTGTGTTACATGTTTATCAAAGAGAGAAGTGACACAATCTGAAAAAGTTTGTTCAGGATCATGCATCAAATGTCATGAATAATATGAATAAACCCACACAAATATGGCAGTAGCAATATATTTCATTAGATTCTTCTGTGCTTTGAAATGAAAGGACACAACATGAAAGCAGTTTAATCACAGATCTCAAACACACGTGAACGTGTCACTTTTCCAAAGTGAGCAGTTTGAACAGCGAAATGATTTCATGCTCCAGAGAAACAACATGAAATCATCAGGGAACGAAGAATCACAGTGTTTTCTCACACGATGGTTATTGATCTGCTGTGAAAACGCTTCATTCCCACGAATAATTTCATTTAGTTGCGTTAAAGACGTCGGAGCGCTTCATCACGTCTGTGAAGGTGAAGCAGAAAATGAGGTTTCTTGATGAATCAAGGAATCAGGGGATTCTTCTGAGGATCCTGACTGAGCGTGAATCAAATGTATCGACACCTGTCGGTTAGTGACGAGCGGCCGGGTCACGATATTTTCTCAGTTTCTCTTCACACATTCGTTTACAGAGAGAAAGACTTCATCAGCCAATGAGAGCAGAGCTAACGAGATCTAACACCAGGTGCACATGAGCCTCTCAGACACATGCAAACACGAAACCAGATGGCAACTGGTGGCTGTTATTCTATGTGACCAGTTATTCTATGTGTAGATAGCGCTGCTAGGTGTAACTACAAGTTTAGTGTTCTTCTATAGAATCCTACAAATCGTTGATATGGAGTTTATCACCACCTCCCGTCCATCTTTATTTACAGTCAGTGGTGTGAAGAAGAAAAAAGCCAATCTCTTAATAAGACACGCTAACGACACGCTAACGACACGCTAACGACACGCTAACGACACGCTAACGACCTTCTACCTGGCGTTTCACTGAGACTTTAAACAAAACACAATCAACATCGATCTCAGAATTGTTTTTATTCCCCTCGTCCCCGAGCAGATAATTCCTGCAGCCGTCGGGAAATCAAACAGAAATAGATTTTCAATCAGCGTCTGGTGACCTCAATATAAATTCATAAAAGGTGAATTCCTGTGTTACCAGGTGTATTATTGTGTTTATGGATTGTCGTGAAATCTTCATGCATCCTAATGACTCTAATGAGCCGTGTAACTTTTTGGCGCCAAAAGCTGGACGACATCTTTATTATCTTAATTTCATTCATGGTCCCTAGAGGGCGATAAACACCGGTGATACTCGACTTCAACGTTTCAAAGACGAATGACTAAAAACCAGAGGAAAGTAAAATGTTCGTTGAAGAGTCGAAACACGTTCTGTTTGTTTGCCTTGAAGAAGAGATGAATACATATTTAACAGGCTTTGTTCTTTTAGGTTTCACTGAATTATTAAAAATCTTAAAATCTAAGTATTTCTTCTTCATAAAAGAATAATTTCAGGACACAAACATTTTGATGCAGTTAAAGTCAACAGCTGAATTCTTTGTACATTAGAAGGACAAACCTGTTTCGCACAGTAATTATAATTTACTCTGTTTTCCTTTGATACTTCCAACATTCTACTTCTACTGCAACTTCTACTAGGCTACCTCTTCTATTACTTCCTTTATTAGTTCCTCTACTTCGTGCTATTTAAACTTGTAACTATATTCTTCTACTAGCAGCTCCTCCTCTACAACTTCTTCTTCTTCCTTTACTAGTACATTTACGACCACCTCTTCTATTACTACTGCTTCTTAAACGTATTTTACTACTTCTTCTAGTACTTCTTGTTTTCCTTCTAGCCTACTATTGCTTCTACTACTACTTCTACTACTTCATCTAGTGCCTCTTCTACAAAATTTCTGTTACTACTACTTCTTAAACGTATTCTTCTTTTTCTACTTCTACTACTACGACTTCTTGTTGACTAGCTTACTAATACTTATTGTACTTCATCTCCTACTACTTCTTGGTCCACTTGATGTTCTACTCGCCTACAACTTCTTCAACTTCTTCTTCTTCTTCTTCTTCTTCTTCTTCGTGGACTACCTCTACTAGCTCTGTTTATACCTTGACTTCTACCTTCTTCTTCTTGAAGTATCGGTTCTCGTGACGTTTCTGTTTGGAACGTTGGATTTCGATTTGTTTTACAATTTGAATGAAGGACGAATATCAGAACGTCTCACTGCCTCTAGTTCTAGAATCCTTGTGAAGATGATGTTGATCAGTCGACCTCGTCACAACACAAACACAACACAAACACAACAACAGGAGACGCTCTGTGCTTTCATGTCTCTGTCGCTGGCAGCACATCATTGTGTTGAATTAATGAGAAACCATGATCACACACCAACACACATATACAATAAATGACTCACTAAATGCTCATGGGTGTGTGTGTGTGCTGGTTCTATTCATGTTGGGGGCGGAGCTGCCAGATTGATGGGCAATATTTTCCAATGGCTGCCATGGTAACCGGCGTTCCGGAGAGAAAAGAGAGACGAAGCTGTTTTAATTTGAAAAGCCCTCCCCCTCTTCCTCCTCTTCCTCCTCTTCCTCCTCTTCCTCCCCTTCCTCCTCCTCCTCCTCTTCCTCCTCTTCCTCAAGCCCTCCTCCTCTTCCTCCTCTTCCTCCTCTTCCTCCTCCTCCTCCTCTTCCTCCTCCTCCTCCTCCTCATCCTCCTCTTCCTCCTCCTCCTCCTCCTCCTCCTCCTCCTCCTCTTCCTCCTCTTCCTCCTCCTCCTCCTCTTCCTCCTCCTCTTCCTCCTCTTCCTCCTCTTCCTCGCTGTTCTTCTTCTCTGCTCACACGACTGAAGCTGGAAACACAGAGGCGTTAAATCTCAGCTGGTGGCCGTGGAGAGGTGATGTCACTTCCTGTAACCTCCAGCTGTCTTCTGATCAGTCATGTTAAAATGTTCTATAACTGGATTATATATATTCCATGGCACTGTGGTCACTTTATTAGGAACACGTGAACGAGATCATGCAAAACAAAGCAGCTGCACCAATAGTCGTGTTTTGTAATCGTCAACATCAGGGTCCAAATTGCAGAAGAACATTAATGAAAAACAAACCTCAACATGATGTCATCTACATTTTAGCTGTGACCTCACTAAACTTAATGAAGACATGAACATCTGTACAATCTGTTACTGTCTAATAAACAGTGTTTCTGCCCACTTGAATATTTTCCAGACAGAATCCAGACTGGTTTGTATTTGTTTCCTTTCGGGGCCAAGTCCTGCAGAATGGACTTAAAGCAGCAGACCCTCGTCTTCTGGGGGATTTTGTTGGTAAATAGAAATGTAGAATTAAAAATGCGCTCGTGGAAATTAACTCTAGATAAATATATATTATCTAAAGATCCGTATAAAAACCGTGGAAAAGTTTTCAGCAGCAGAAACAAAGTGAGGCAACTTCCAAACACGATGCCATGCATAGTTTTAATTTGTCAGTGAACTGATTCCAGACCATCTGCTGCAGGACTCCTTGTTCTAATTGTCTGTGAAGAAGGTTCTTTATGACTGGAGCCGTGAGCTGGTGCTCGTTGTCCCTCTGCAGAAGAGTCTGGGCCCGATCAGACGCCCACTGATGGTTCTGATGATGGATAAGAAGCTTCTGAAGCACCTGAAGCTTTTTCCCACTGTAGTTTATAATTCACTGGTTTTGTTCAGGTCTTTCAAAACATGTTTACATATTTACAACGAGAGGAAGACACACATGTACACTGGTATTTTCCTCCAGGTTCCACTTTACTCCATCGGCAATGTTTCCTGTAACTTTCTGAAACTGAAGTGACCGACATTCACCATCTGAGGAAGAAGCCTGAACTTTTCTATTAGGCTCTTTTTTTATATTTGATCCTTTCCCAGTTGTTTGCGTCACTTTTCATGTGCACAACATCGAGCAGCACTTTGGGCTCTGTTTTAACGATCTTAACTCGTTGGCTAATTAACGGAGGAAATACAAGTTGCTGCTCCAGGCGCAGGGTTCAGAAGGGCCCCACTTCGTCTCCTAATTAATCATCAGTGTTTCGGGTGCAACGTGTAGCAACCAATCAGAGCGCTGTGTCCTGTTTCCTTCAAACTGAGACACGACAACAGGAACATGTGGGGACATCCAGGCGAGGGGCGGAGCCTGTAGAGCAACAGGAGGCGGGACATCACCAAAAGATCTGGAACCTCCTCCTCAAATGTTCTCACACACACAACCTCCAAGAATCTGATCATTCTAAATAATACAAAAATGTTGCGCAAATTATTTCAGCAATGAAAACCTTCAACATATTTAAACATCTCCCCGCTATGACTATTGTGTGTGTGTGTGAGTGTGAGAGAGAGAGAGAGACAGAGAGAGAGACAGAGAGAGAATCCTCAGTGTGTGTGTGTGTGTGTGTGTGTTTGTGTGTTTGAGTGTGAGAGAGAGAGACAGAGAGAGAATCCTCAGTGTGTGTGTGTGTGTGTGTGTGAGTGTGAGAGAGAGAGAGAGACAGAGACAGAGAGAGAATCCTCAGTGTGTGTGTGTGTGTGTGTGTTTGTGTGTTTGAGTGTGAGAGAGAGAGAGAGAGAGAGAATCCTCAGTGTGTGTGTGTGTGTGTGTGTGTGAGTGTGTGAGAGAGAGAGTAAGAGAGAGAGAGAGAGAGAGAGAGAGAGAATCCTCACTCTGTCACTTTTAACTGTATTGATTAACCTGCTGGCAGTTATTGATCAGATCACATGTATTGATACGACGGTGTCAGACACACAATAACAGGATGTGACAGTAAGTATGTGTGTGTGTGTGTGAGTGTGTGTGTCTGTGTGTGTGTAACCTCACACACACTTTAACGTCTCTAGAGTTAGAGTGGGAGAGAGACTCGACCTGTGAATGTGCTGTTTCCACTGTTTTCTTTTTCCTAATGGGATAATAGAGCACGTGTACTGAAGAGGGGTCAAAGGTCACCTGACAAACAACAGCGCTCAGCCCTAATGTTTACACCTGCGTCTGTTTGTGTGACACCCCCGACCGCAGCCCCGCCCACTCTCACCTCACTGTTGTTGTTTCTCGCACGTGATTGGCCGCCCCGTTAATTACGCCACTCTGGCCGCCCTCCCTCTCTCTCTCTCTCTCTCTTTCTACTTCAAAGCACAAACCTCCCATCGCAGAATGAGCGGCGTCACCGTGGTTACCGTGCCTGTGAACCACGTTCATCCATTACCTTTGATCTGCTGCACTTCACTGAACAAAGACACACAACACGGTGTGGTCGCCAAACACAAAACACACCACGGCTTTTTGTTCAGTGGACACAGAACACATTTCTATTGATTGTTGCCTTTACAACAACAAACAGTTTTACGTAAAGTATATGGTAAAATAAAAAGATAAATACAGCATCATCTTATAAAGACAAAAAGAAGTCATGTGACAGAACCAATTAGCTCGCACTCAAATATATGTGCACAAAAATATGCATTAATCAAGCACCTGAGCAAACCTGTACTGGAAACCTTTTATCTCTCGATTTCTCTTCTTCTCACGGTCCTTAAATGACAGTTACAATTACACGTATAAATCATTTGATTTCGCTTTTATCTGCTCCTGTTAACAAGAATATGAATAATGAGAATGAAGTAACAGATGAGAAGTAGCCGTGGCTTCCTGCTGTGCATCTTTCAGAAGCAGGGAGGCGTGGAGAGCAGCGAGACGAGAAGCATTCCACTAATGTTCCCTCCTGTGGGGGGGGGGGGGGTGGGGTACACCTTCCTATTCCTGAGAGCTGCGCTTCAGACGTTAGTTAACTCTTTTACTTGATTCTACACAAACGAGGAGGAAAAACCAAGACGCTGACTGTGACTCCTGTTGTGAAGAGTCACAGCACTTGAGATGTACAGTTATTACATCAGACGTCCACACAGGGGTCAAATGGACATTCTGTGTGTGAGGACAAACCTCTGAGTCAGCGGCTCTGGACACGCCCCCCCCGAGATCAAAGACAGGAAAATCTACAAAGAAGAAATTAGTAAATCCATCTTCATCACTGGTCAATGCTAAAAACATATCTATTTAACAATGTATATGTAAGAATCATCTTCTCATGTTCTTGTTGATCTGTAACAAGTTAAACTGGTTTTTCAGCCATTTACATGGTAACTGGGATGCTGACCTGAACCCAGCTTCATCAGTGACTCAGTGAAACATCGAGTTCTTTAACTGGGAAACACAAAGTGTCTTCCACAGTGGAGAGGAGACGGCTCTTCTCTGGTTAACATGGGAAACGACTACCAAGGGAAATAATGAGGTGTTTAATGTCACGTAATAAATGTAATGTAATGTACATGTAGATTTACCACAGTGTTTGTACAGACTCTTCAGTAATAAGGACTGAAATAAACTGAATGCATAAAACATATTTTCACGACCAGTGCAGAAGCAGAGTTTAAAATCTGTCAAAACAAAAGTGAGCTTCACAAACAGAGGCGGCCCATCAGACTCAGTTTTAACTGGTTCACGGCAAGTTCCTTTATTTTGAAATCCTCTTTATTATATATTTATTTAGTAAATCCTCATGTGAACTGTCACGATGTGGAAAACGAGAGTTGTCTAAACCCTGCGCTGCCTCAGATGGATTTTAAAAGATAAAGTGGGACCGCTGAGATTTTGACAGGACCCAGATTTTTGTGCTACACCCCAGAAAATAAGCACATTGGAAATTCCAGTTTATAATAAATCATGTCCAGACTGTTTAAGATAAGTAAAGTAAGAGTCCAGTCTAACTGCCGTCTTCCTTCCATCAGCCCCTCAACCTTTCCCCCTCCTCCCTTTGTGCGGCAGCTCATCCGGCTAACGGGTTAATTAGCTGAATGAAGTGCTCCGCGGAGGAAATGTCAGGCTCACTGGCTGCAGCTTGACTTCCTGGACGGGAGGTCAAAGGTCGATGGCGGGTTTACTGAACCTTCTCCCTCTCACCTTTATCTAAATGTCACCCAGGAGCCATTAGCGTGGGCTCCACCACGGGGACGCTCCGTGTGGCCGAGCGAAGGCGACGCTTCCCTGCTGCCGCCGATGGACCCGGCGACCCCCCCCCCGAGACGCGCCTGAACGCACCACCAGCGTGAGACCTCCGAGGTTCCTCACTTCCTGTTTCTACAGATGCCGCAGGATGCCGATGAGTTCAGGAACACACGGTAAGTCTCAGCTTCCTGTGAGAAATCCCTCAAGCGGAAACTATCTCGGTCATTAGGACTCGGAGTCTGTGCAGGGGTCCAGGAGCCAGGGGAGTCAAGTTTGGTCTGTAGACGCTCTCGACATCTCAGCCTTTCTGTATATCATCAAATACGTTATTAAAACCAAACCTATCAGAAATATGAACCCTTTACACCGACATTAGAGTGTAGACACTGACTCCTTGATAGGTTTGGACAAGAATATTGAAATGATTCTCTGGTTCGGCCGTTGAGCCACAAACTACTGAACAAACATTAGTGTGATAAGAACAAAGTGAAAACGTATTGATAAAAGTGATAAAAGTGATAAAAGTGATAAAAGTACAAGAGACAGTTTGTTGCCGAGTTCACATGGTTCAACACCTTCGGGCTCTGATCTCACAACATGAACATGAATGTGTTAAATAATGAAAAGTGAATCCAAACCCACAGTGAACACACATGGCGGCTCATCATCACTCGAGTTCTGATCATAAAGCTCATGTTTCCTCTCACAGTTTAATTTGTGTTGCTCTGTCTGTGATTCATCTTTTCAAACATCCCAGTTCAAACCAGTCGCTCCGGCTCGTCTTTAGAATTAGCTGGTGTCGTGTTAAAACTCAATGTTAAAACATTGATTCACCATTGTAGCTGTTTATTTTTCCTGGGAACCATTGAGAAACGAAACCTTTAATCCAGTTCACACACGAGTCACACGTTATAAAGTTCAATCAACGACTGGCGTCAGTTGTCGGGCGTTATGCTGCTGTCAGAGTTTGTGTTGATGGTGTCTCTGACCAGAGTCGGACCCAGACCATCTCCTGCTGTGTTCCTCAAACTCCAGAACTGGAGAACGTCTGTGCTGAGGTCCGACACCGTGTCCTCTACCTCAAATGTCCTTATTGAACAAAGTCAGAGGTTAGTGCAGTTCATCCTGAGGGGAACATGAATTACATTTTATGGAAATCCAACTAATATATATAGATATATTCAAAATAGATATTTAAATAAAAGAGGTGGACACACTCACAGACACACACAGACACACACTCCCCCACCACCTGCCGGTTAAACAAAGTTAAAAGCAGAGACGTTGATACCTTGAGTATTATCGACTTCCAGCAGAGATTCATTAATTATGCTCCACGTTTGACACACACACACGCACACACACACACACACACACACAGACACACACACACACACACACACACACACACACACACACACACACACACACCAAAGTGTCTCTCAAGACACCTCTGGAGGTTAATGTAATTTGTAAACTGTGTGTGTGTTTGTGTGGTTGTGGAAGCAATTTGTCGCTCTTTTCAAAAAGCAGATATTCCATTGATTGTCTCGGCTTTGTTCTTTTTCGGTTAATTGTTCTTTATCAGCTCTGATTCATGTTTCATATATTCATATATTTGTAGCTACAGGATGTGATGCGTCTGCTCCTCGTGTGTTTGTAGCTTCCACGCTCCGGTTCCCCCTCAGGGATCAATAAAGTTCCATCTGATCTTATCGATAGATGTTTACTGTCGGTGTCTAATTAATTTGGCTCGTTAGCAGCGGGTAGCCGCCGCAGATTACAGATTACAGTCTATTCATCAAAGGGACGAGAGGCGTGCACGGTGAATGTAGAGCAGCCACCTGCTGAAGGAGAAGGCGGCGAGAGGATGAGGCCTCTGTCCCGCTGCCAGGTGACCCTTGACCTTCAGGTTCTTTCTCTAGACGCCAGGTCAACCTGAAGCTATGTCGATGCTAATGCTAGCTGAGCAGAGGAGATCAGACAGGAGGTGCTCTGTTGCTTTAACGAGGCGTGTGACCCCTGCGCCCTTTTCATAATAGTTATTAATTAACTTAATTAAGTTGCCCATTAGGACATGAACTTAAGGACCATGTGGGGAACTGTTGAGATGAGATCTGAGGATCATGAACCAGATCAGAGCTCAGATCTTAGTTCTTGCATTTAACACAGTAAGGTTGTGTTTTTTTATTTTATGTTTTTATGTTTTTTATGTTTTGAAACTGTTCCAGTATCAGTAATAAAAATTACCCAGAATACCTGTGAGCGTTCTTGCTCTGTCAATAAGCCCCACCCGTCTGGCACCGACAGTGAGTTAAAACAAAGCCACCAACAGTGTTGTCAATACAGTTTAGTCTCCGTCTGTTTCTTGGTTTGTTTTCTGTGCGTCGTCTCCAGAGCAGCTCACAGCTCCGCGGCTGACTTCGCTTCCCAGCATCCCTCTCAGCAATTAACCCCCCGGCCTGTGTGCACCCGGCCTGATCACGTTTAATATCCTGATCAATATTCTCAGTCTGTCCTCTGCTGCTCTGCTGCTGCTGCTCATAATCATAAAGACATAAAAGTTCACTTTGCTCTGGTACATGAAGCTTTTTGTTTTCTCCTGTGAAAAGCACATTTTAGCTTCTGATCCAGATATAAAGGTTTATCATTATTTATTACAGGTTAAAAGATGGTGGATGTGAAATAATTAATTGATTAACAGAAAATCTGAAACTGTGATGAATGAGAACAGAAGATTTGTGTATTTTCATGTCTGCGACAGAGCAAACATTTAATTTATTGAGAAAACAATCAGTGCTTTGTTCAATGAGGACAATGATGTAGAAGAAATTAATCAACACCTGAAACTGAAAAACTCAAGTAAAGAGAATCGTTTGTCCTTTTGCATTAATTAGAAAATATCAAATCTTGTCTTCGGATTTTATTTCTTCTCGGATTTTCGAAGTCACTTGAAATGTTCAGGAGACTTTTTCCAAACTGTTCCTAAAATTCCTGTAATTATCATAATGTAACAACCCCCCCCCCCCCCCATCATTAATCAGAAAACAAAGAGTGTGTATGCTTCATTGATTTAAAAAAATGAAAGTTAAAAGTCAACTACGAGTCCCAGAGAGCTTTGCTGCGGGAAACATGGGGGGGGGGGGGGGGGGGCAGGAGGGAATGAAAGGAGCTGATAAGACTATTAATTATTGAATTGAATTATTGAATTATTAATTTGAAGGAATGAATGGAGCAATACAAGAGGTACAAAGAACCAAAGTAAAGTTTAAGAAAATAATAATAACAAAAAATAAGAGTCCCTTGTGAGGAGTTCAGCGGATGACTCGTAATTTCACGGCACAAATGATTCATTTGAAGAAACGATTATTAAAAGTTTCCCTTGTGACAAAGTGAGGGGACGGACGTGAAGACTCCTGATTGTCCTGGTTGTTCGCCACAAGGTTAAATGTGGACACGCTAAAGACGACAGCCAATGAGAAGACTGCAAATCAATGTTTCAAAAATTATGGTTAGCTTTTTATTATTTTTTTGATAATTTAAACTGGGCTGGAGCAGAAGTGTGAGCTGAGCCTCGACCTGCTCGTGCTGTGACGCCTCCTCAGGGGACGGATGTCTTCACCTGGTCCGTGCGTCCCGTCCTCGTTGATCTGATTTGTTTGGTCAAAGGCCAAAGG
>NW_026518891.1:2500-14573 GCF_947347685.1 Pleuronectes platessa | reverse complement strand
TGAGTTTATTGTTGTTATGTATTATTATCCGTCTGCTCTGTAGAGACTGACGAGCACGTAAAGAAGGAATTTCATATTTTTAAGAGATAATCATAATTTTCATCATATCAGAAAGGAAAGAAAAAAAAGATAAATCCCTGATCCAGATCCACCCCTAAACTTAACGAGTTCTTCATCGACCCATTCCACATCCGTCCACCAGGGTCGAGGACATCCATCCCATAGTTGTTGACTGTTCCTGATTACAAACAAACAAACAAAAAAAAACAAAAAAAGGACAGAAACAATCTAATAGCAAGTTCTTTTTTTACATCAAAAATATTAGTTTAGAATTCCGTGACCAAGTTCCGTGAGAATCGCACAGATATTATTTCGTTAAGATGCTAACTAACGAGCTAACCTGAAGTTTGGTGAAGTATAGTTTTTAATGGAGGTAATAACATCGTAATCGCGGTAATTATCGGTATCAGCCGATATGTTGATGTTATCGTCCAGCCCTGTTTGACTCATGATGCCTTCACTGCGTTTTGTTTTTCGCAAACTCGCCGGTGAGGAGGTGTGTGTGTGTGTGGGGGGGGGCGTGCATGTTAATTGCTGCCGCCTCGTGTGCGTTATTGTTATTGTTCGGCCAGTGTCTGCCTCGTGCTCGCGCATGGGTGGCGTGCGCTCGCCGTTTGCTCTCCGTTTAACCTCAGAGCAGCGTCTCTCTCTCTCTCTCTCCTTCACACGCTCTCTCTCTCTCTCTTCCTCTCTCTCTGTCTCACACACGCTTTCTCTCTCTCCGTCTCTCCTTCACACGCTCTCTCTCTCTCTCTCTCTCTCTCTCTCTCTCTCTCTCTCTCTCTCTCTCTCTCATACTCTCTCCATCCTCCCCTCCTCTTCCTACCTGATTCAGATCCGCTCCGACGCGATGCGCACGACCGCGTCTCCCTCCTCGAGCCGAGCACCAGCGCCACCAGCCCCGGTCAGACCCGCACGCTGCAGCCGCCGCCGCCGCTCCTGCCCCCGCTGCTCCTCCCGCCGCTGACCGCCGGCGAGCAGCACCCCACCGCGCCGGCCGAGGAGCGACCCAGGCCGGGCAACAGGAGCGGGAGACACCGCCGCTGGGGGAGAGAGGAGGAGGAAGAAGGAAGGAAAGACGGAGGAGGAAACTGACGAGTGGAGGTAAATAATATCCATATATACAGACGCATGCACACGCACACACGCACGCACGCACACGGTGTGTCCGTGCAGAGGAGGTGGTCGTGCACGTCTGTGATGGATGTTGCCCTTTCGCGAACACGCACGCGTTTAAATTGAATATCGGCATTTCTATGTCTTATTCTGTCTGTGCGTGATGTGCGTGGGGGCTCCTCGGCGGGGAGCTGCGGTGTGCACGGACCGATCCTGGAGCTGCATCCAATTCCGATGATTCATTCTTATTATTTAAATTAAAAAAATGTCCCTGAAAGCTTCACAAACATGTATGAACAGGCTGGAAACGTGCACACACACACACACACACACACACACACACACAGAGGTGGTCTGTGCAAGTTGGGGTCGTTCATGGAGTGGGATGCATACAGGTTTCTGTAATGTGTGCATGTTGCAATCAAGGAAACACACACACACACACACACACACACACATAGCCCTACATATAGAGAGAGAGATATCACATGCACTTTTTTGTGGGTGCGTTCCAGCCTCATCTTCATCTTCATCGTTATACTTGTGGTTATCCTTGTCATCATCATCTCTAAGTGTTGTGTATTCATGTTGTGTTGCTGTCACACTTTGTGATCAGACTTTTTAAAAGTGCTCTAGAAATAAATCTTAAGAAACGCTAACCGAGAAACAGGAGCTCCAGAAAAAATGTCAAATATTTGTAAGAGTTGAGAGATGATTTTTTATTTTTTGAATCCCCTCCGTCTCCTGATCAATAATTCATCCCTCCATCTTTTCCAGAGTTGTCCCTGGATCGGGAAGAGAGGACGAGACTCTCTCTCCTCACGTCTCGCCACACTTATACCCCCCCCCCCACCCCCTCTCCATCCCTCCTCCTCCTCCTCCTCTTCTTCAGCAAGTGCCAAACTTTTCATCCCTCTCCACAACCTCCCTTTCTCCCTGTGCCCTTCGCCGTTGACTCATCATGGCGTCCAAGCTGAACCCCAACGTCCTGTACGTGGCGGAGCCGGGGGAGTCGCTGGGGTCGCCCCAAGCCGACGCTGAGAGGACTCTCATCGTGAGTAGGCTCTTCAGATCCTTCTCTAAACGACAGGATGGAAATGTGAAGCTGCAGCTGCGTCCGAATGGTTTTGTCGTGAAACCACCGCAGATCTACTCTCCCTGCCGAGGTGTGGCACAGTCCACACGTCTGAATATATCTGAGAAGAAAAGAGGAAGTGTGATGGCAGTTTGCAGAGTTAGAGCACCGGTCACACGCATGCAGGAGAAAGTTGCAGGTTCAAGTTCACTCGTGTGACCAGACTGTGAAAGTCTCATTTATAACATCTTCTGTGAAACTTGCATGTTAGTTGCACAACGTTTTGTAATCTGTCTGCAGCCTCAGAGGAATTTAAAATCTGTTTTTGAATTTAGTACTTTTAAATATGTGACCTTGGGTAAATATTGATCCTCCACATGTTAAACTTCCACTTATTAGAACATGATATAATATAATTAAAAGTCTCTGTGAGAGGGAGTTTGAGCTTCGGGCCTCAGGAACTGTTCAACTGGTTTTTCTATCCTGGTCCTGCAGCAAGTCTGAACACTTCTCGTCCTGTACGCAGCACTTCTGGATTCTGAAGGTTAACTTCCCTGAAGTTGCTGCAAAAATAGATTTTTCATAAAGAACAGGTTTAGAAATGTTCACTGAATGACAAGTTCCGTCAAAACCAAAAGGGGAAAGATCTTTGCTCCGAGGAGGACGAGGTGAATCTGAAGTTTGTCCTCAGCTCTGTGCGCTGGAGGTTCATTCTGTGTTTGGACTCTGAACATCAGGGAAAGTGTGAAAGCAGCTTGTTGTTGAAGAAAAGTTAACTTTCTGTTTATTTTAGTTTCCTGTTTGACCTGATTTCAGGATTAATTTCTGGAAATTTGAAGTCATTTTCTTTACGTGTCCACTTCTTACTTTGTGTTGCTCGTGTTTCATTCCTGAGAGGTTCAGATAATTAAGGTAATTTCCCCCTCAGCTGTTTTATGTTATTAATATTTGACCGATATCTGAATTGTTGCTTTCAGTCTGGAGAAGCCGGGGAGGAGTCGTCGGACAGCGACGGGGAACAAGAGGACACGTCCCACAAACTGATCCGCAAAGTGTCCACCTCGGGACAAATAAGGACCAAGGTAGGAAAGAAGAGAGTGTGTGTGTTTGTGTGTATCTGGAGGATCCATTCGTCCCAGTGTTCCCAGTGGGGGACGAGCTTTGGGAATATTGTGTTTAACGCTGGTGTGTCAGGAAACTGGGAACTCTTTTCAAAGATCGTTTCTTTTCCAGCTATTTGAGAAAGTCGCACCTTATTGTAAAGTAATTTTTTTTGGGCTGTAGACACATTAAAATAAGATTAATCTAATAATGTTGTCAAACCAGGGAGGGATAATATTTAGTTTATGGGTTTAACTCGGTTACACATCTGAGCTGCTCATTTATTTAAGAGCTAATTCAAAATGGTAAAATCTCACCGAAGAATTAATGCGTGTGGATCCAGAGCCGTTTGAAGGACGCCTGCTTTTATCACACACACACACACACACACACACACACACACACACACACACACAGACACACAACCTTGAACTCCTCAGGTGTTGCCTTCACACATCAGCCCACTGGAGCATCTTCAACTTCGTCTTTCTTTTCTTGAATCAAAGTCTCGTCTCGAGGCGGCTGACTTCCTGTTCAGGCCTCGTCCACTTCCTGTCTGCGTTCTTCTCATCGAGTCATATTCAGATCTCAGATGTAACGGCTTCCTCTCCTGTCGGCTCGGTGATGGCTGCCTATCGGCCCCTGGTCGGTGCTTTATTGGAAGATATTGACGCGGTGAGATTCACCTCTTACTGGAAAATACTCACATTCACAAACTGAGTCATTAGTTATTGACGAGCTCGTGTTCACGATGAGAATGTGCTTCGCCTGGAATGGAAACAAACTCCATAATAATTATCCATTTCCTGTAATTCTTTCCATTAACTGTAAATCGCGTGGGGATCGATATGAGACACTTGATACCCGGCAGCTCCCGTTACGCCACCGTGTCCCAGGAGCAGATAGTGGTTTCAGATATCAGACTGGTATTGATCGGATAATCTCATCAGGCGCCGGCGTAATGTGGCGCGTGGACATGTGATGTGTGCGCCCGTATAAGGGCAGGAAGGAGAGACAGGGGGGGGGGGCATGGTTTCAGGGTCAGATAATTAAGGGTTAAAGCCTCGAATGTAAAGTCGATTATATTCTTTGTCATTAATGTGAAGTTAACCAGAAGAAAATTATATAACTATTTTAAATTTCAATAAGAAAATTAAATTTCATTGCAACTAAATTTTGATCAATGTTAGAAAAGAAATGTAATACAGAAGTAATAGTTTTCAAGTATGTAGTTATTACATTAGTTGCGTTTGTATATACATACATATACTTATCTTTCCATAATTTTGTTAAATAAGTTTTTGCATTTTAATATATTACGACATCTTCAACTTTTGGATTTAAATAAATAATTTGATAACTGAAATTATTAATTAATTTGTCACTTACTTTTTGGATCCAGGGATCCGCTTTTTAAACTGCAGCTGTCTCAGTGTAGTGATGTCATCACGCAGCTCCCTTCTCATTGGTGGAAGGACTCTGTCACCAGCTGTCAGTCAAACTCACGCAGCTGTGATTAGTTCAGCTGTGTGTGTGTGTGTGTGTGTGTGTGTGTGTGTGTGTGTGTGTGTGTGTGTGTGTGTGTGTGTGTGTGTGTGTGTGTGTGTGTGTGTGTGTGTGTGTGTGTGTGTGTGTGTGTCTGTGTGTGTGTTGATTGGATTGTGTGTGTACCTAATACGTGTGATTTAGATTATGTTCGTCAGGATTATATCACAGACAAAGATTATTGAGAGGATTAGTGTGTTTCCCCTTTGTGTACATGTGGCCTAGTGTGTTTGTGTATTAGTGTGTGTGTTTGTGTATTAGTGTGTGTGTATGTGTGTTTCTGTGTGTGTGTTCTTGCATTGTGATACTTTCAAAAGTAAGGACACATCTTCTTCAGAATAAGGTCAATAGTTGTAATATTGGCATCAATGTAAATGTTGTAAAAGTACAAATGTGCGTGTTTTTTGTGTATTGCTGGGCGGTGTAACAGCCTCCTCCTGTCCCCTGCCAGTCAGCCCACTTGTTAGCGCGGCAGTGTGTTGGCGCACTCGTTAAGGAGGTGCTAATTCTTATCAACTCTGACATGACGTCCTCGACACCGTGAGATTAATTCAGCTCCTCGGCGCCGAGTCGCCAAACGAAGCCCCCCCGCTCCTCGAAGCACCCCCCCCCCCCCGACCGGTTCTCTGGGGGAAGACGTGGGCGTCGTAATTAAATATCTTTGGGTGGAGAGATGAACTTTCTTGATAGCGGGGGCCTCGTGGAGCAGGTTTCATCTCGTCCAGAGGCCGGAGAGTCAAACCTTCTGTTCAGAGAGGGACTCTGGAGATTTGCTAATTGTCCGACTCTGTCAAAACTCGGCCTGATTGGATTCAAAATCCCTTGAAGGTTGAATCACGTGTGTTCCTCTCTGAGAACCGTTCTGGATCTGACCTCAGACCTGCACCAGCTTGTCTGTGCAGAGGTTCTGAGAACTCGACTCCACCACCTCTGCTCCAGTGGTTTATTCTCCAGCTGCTGAGACATGAAGCTTGAAGAAATGCCTCTAACTTTGAATTTCACACGTTTAAAGGCCGTGATCTTGTTACTTTCTAATTTGAATGATGTTTATGCATAATTTATCTTTTATAAAAATTGTCTTAGTGCCATATTAGTATTCACTGTACTGCTAAGACCTGATATTAACAGTCTGGGATCATTATCCTTTGTTTATAGTAGTTCAAGCTCCAAATGCACATCTGTGTGGTTTTACGCCCGTGACCATAAAGCCAGAGAACACGTTGCAGCCTGTCGATATCACAGAGTTCATCCAGATACGTGAGCTTTTATTACAGTGGAGTGCAGCATCATTCACAGTCCAGCAGAGATAATCAATAACGTGATGCATCCGATCGATGGAGCAATAATCCAGCTTCATCCATTTACCGACACTCACCATCACACAACCACGTCTGAGGGACTAAAAGCCCCGAGTGGTGGAGAGAAGCAGAGTTGTGTTAAAATGACCACAAAGAGAAACAAAGGGACGATTGAGACAATTTAATGCAACACAATGACACTTATTTTCAATCTTGGGGGGCGGGGGGGGGGGGGCGCTCATATTCAGGACCCTTCTGCCTGAACGCCACAGGAAACTTCCTGCCTGATTAAAATGTTGTGTTGGAGCTGAGTCAGTGTTGTTGTGTTGTTTGTGAAGCAGCAGTTCAGGGAAGTGGACGCACTTTCTGCTGTGTCACTCCTCGTAGCAGAAGTCTGGCCTGACCCGTGATTCCCTTCCTCCTTATTGTCTCTTTACCTGCGGGATTATTTACACTCTTTCTTTTTCCGTCCTCCTCTCCTCCTCCTCTCATCCTCCTCTCCTCCTCCTCCTCCTCCTCCTCCTCCTCCTCCTCCTCCTCCTCCTCCTGTTTGCTCTCATTTGTCCTGGAAAATAAAGGAGACCCAGGAAGAGAATGAGGCCAAAGAGCAAACAAGCTTCTTTGAATTGTGTGTGTCTGTGTGTGTGTGTGTCTGTGTGTGTGTGTGTGATGCGTACACGCTCTAATGACCTTGCATGTGAGAGTACACACAAACAAACACACAGAAAAAGGGCAGTACCTTCATTGTGGTGCACAATACGTCTCCTTTTCCTTCCTTTCCTCCTTCTCTCCATCTTATTCTTCCTCCTCCCATTTCTTAGATGTTCTCTCTTTATTCATTTCTCAGCGTGTGTCCCTCTCTCCGGGTTGTAAATATAACATCTTGTGTTTTTTACAATAGTCTCTCGAGAGTTTTCCTCCCAAACTTGTCTCTTAAAAAGTGAATAATTCAGATTCTAATTGAAAACAACACATGAAGCCTCTTCTGTCTCGAATCCAACTTGTTGTTCTGTGTGGATCCTGATATTTTTCACATTAGTTTTCACCTTGATGTCATTTTTAGATGTGAGAAATCGATAATTCTTACGTTTTCTCTTCTTCCCAAGCAAACACATTCCCCGTCTAATATAGCAACACCAGCTCAGATTATATAACCAGTCGTATTTCTGGCTGTTTGAGTGGTGACCAACAAGTAACGCTTTTATTTTTTGATTTTCCTCTGGAATCATAGCGGCTATATTTGTACTTTTTATTTTATCTGCATCTCTTTGCCCGTACAGAGATGTGTGTGGGTGTTCACCGCAGTGGTGATGAGGACGAGTTATAGTGTGTGTGTCTGTGTGTGTGTGTGTGTGTGTGGGACGGCAAACAGAAATGGCTTGAGGAGAGTGTGTGTGGGATGGTCAGCGCTGTGTGTGTGTGTGTGTGCTGTGATTTATGCCCTTGGCTTGATGTGATACAGCTGCTATAGTGTGTGGGTCAATACTGAGAGAGAGAGAGAGAGATGGAAAGAGATGAGGAGCGAGGGATGGAGGAGAAATTAGTGAGTGGAGGAAAGAGAGAGAGAGAGAGAGAGAGTAGCTCTAATTCACTTACTCACCGTCCATCGTATTGGAGCAAAATTAAAACGGAGGGATTGAAGTCCAGCTGCTCTCGTTTATTTCACATGATAGAAATGTTCGGTTTAATTCTGAAATCATTTTAGAGTTAAACAATCTAGAGATATTTCACTTCTGATCATGAACTGGTTTGCATTGCAGTGGATTTGTCGGGGGGGACAAAGGGGGAGGAGCTCTGAACAGAAGCTGCTGAGGTCGGGTTTCGTTCCTCGTCACAGACGTCGTCTCAAACTTTAAGATATGAATCATAAACGTGGCTTCCTGTGTTTAAAATGTCTTCTCACTTGTCTCCTTTCAAGTTTTTTTGTATCAAACTTATCTATAAATATCAGTTTCACTTCATAAATATCTCAGTCTGCAGCCACATTTAATGAATTGAAACCAAAGAGTCATTACCTGAACTGGTTTCTATATTTGAAGTGACAGTTTACAGTATTTAAAAAAAGAGGAAACCTTTTTCTAAGTGACACGTCCACTTCCTGTTTGTCCTTCTCAGAGTTTTGTCTTCTGGGTCCAGTCTGATTTGGATTCTTCTCTTTTCATTGCTTCCCCCCCCCCCGGTTGTGTTTTATTTCTCCTCCCTTGATCTCTCCATCGTCCTCTGCTTTCATCCCCTCTTCCCTTCATCTGTCCCCCTCCTCTTCTCTGTCTCACTTTGTCTTTGTAGCGTCTCCCTCACGTCCACGATCAGTCTTACTCACGTCCTTAATTTGAAACTAATCGATATCCTGCAGGAGACCAGGGTGAAACCTGAGAAGAGCCTTTTCTTTCTTTCTTTCTTTATTATTTATTTAATACCAAAAAGTGTTTTTTACATTATTTGTGATTAATTTAATCAATAAAAGATTCATAAAATGAAATGAATGCTCATGAAAAAAGCCTGAATAGTGTTGAATGTGAAACTCCACCCGCCCGGTGCTTCAGGGCGAATAGAAGCTAATTACAAATGCTGCTTTAAATCCAGAATAATCATATTATTGATCCGGGATCAGTCAATAACGGCTTTAATTACATTTCAACGAGAGTCCTGGAGCAAGAAGAAGAACTGAAGTCTGTTTCAACCTTTTATTCTCATTGTTGTCGTTTCCATTTGGATCTCAGAATAACAACCAAGTGGAACCGAGTGGATGTTATCTCACTGCAGTAATATAATACACCAGTATCAGCTTTAGTCATTTATTAGTCATGTCTTTCAAAGAGCAAATTTGTTTTGCTCTTTTCACATCCACCAAGGAGGTTATGTTTTCACCCCCCGTCCTCTGTCAGCAAGATAACGCAAACAGCCACAGGGACAAGTTTCCATGAAAGGTGATGGAACATGAAGGATCTTAAATCTGTTTTCCACTTTATTAAACAACCGGAAAATGGATTTGGACTCAAATAATCAGATTATTTCAGGGACAGATATTCACGAGTGTGTTTGACGTGGACTGAGTTCCTCTGTGAGATGCTCCAGGCCTTTGTTGGTCGGACCGGCTCCAGGTTATCTGACCTGTGTCCTGTATATCCTCTGTATCTGTTCAGGTTATCTACAGCAAATACACAAGGCTGGGCAAACAATGGGCTGCAACAGGAGATCATCCGAGGGCACATGAGTGTGAGGAGTCGGGTGTTTGCTCAGCAGCCGAGGACACGTGTCCAGTGTCGAGCGTTTGATTTTGTTTTTTCCGGGAGGACGAGCTCCCTCGTTTCTCTTCTTCTCTCAAAATCACTTTTTAAAACTTCAGGAGATTCAACAGCTCAGAGGTTTGACTCAGCAGCAGCAGGAGGAAGTGACTGGAGGTGAATTCAGCGTCTCTGTCTATTCTGCTCTTTCTTTAACTCTCTCACTCGTCCAGTTTCACCATCGCTGTCTTTTTCTTCATCCCTCCATCTTGTCCCGTTCTGTCATCATCCCTGCATGAGGAGGTTGTGTGTGTGTGTGTCTGTGTGTGTGTGTGTGTGTGTGGGGGACAATGTTGAGTTATCTTTGTGCAACATAGTGACACTCACTTTGGAAATGTGCTAATGACGAGGATACATCAACATGTTGTGTGTGTTTGTGTGTACACTAATGAACTAATGTGTCCTCTCAGTGAGGAACAGCTGTTTGCTTGTGTGTGTGTGTGTGTGTGTGTGTGTGTGTGTGTGTGTGTGTGTGTGTGTGTGTGTGTGTGTGTGTGTGTGTGTGTGTGTGTGTGTGTGTGTGTGTGTGTGTGTGTGTGTGTGTGTGTGTGTGTGTGTGTGTGTTATCACTAATGAGCAAACATGTTTCAGTCTTGACAGGTGTGCGTTTGTTTGTGTGTCAGGCTGCTAAGGTGTTAATGTGTGTTATCAATCAGCTTGGTGTATGTGTGTGTGTGTGTGTGTGTCTCCGTCTGTTGTCTAATGCACGCTGACAACACAAAGCCTGATTTCTGTCTCGAGCTGAAATCTCTTTGTGTGTTTCCGTCACTCAGGTTTTTACTTTGTCAAAAATAAAACAGGGAAGTCAATAAAGTTTTTAATGTTTGAACGATTCCGGGAAAACGACAGAATAAATCATTAACAGATCAAAGTGTGACGCTGATCCAGGAACGTTTGATCACGTTCCCAGGGAGTAGTTCATGGATCTTGATGGGGGGGATGGGGGGGGGTTCAGGGAACTCGTTTTCTTTCTGTTGTGACTGATCCAGAGTCAGAATAGAAGCCGTGACCAGGAGGAGACTCTGAGGTTTGAAGGCTGCAGGTCATGTGACATCGATGAGACGCGGTGGTTTCCTGTGACGCCTGGCACGCTGGATCCTGTCGGGGGGGGGGGGGGGGGGGGCGTCGGCCTTCTAAACACCACAACGGGCCGAGAGAGAAACGCTCACACTCGAACTTCCCTCTCTGCTCGTCTGCTTCGTCCCGTTTGCTCCTGTTGTTTTTGTGTGTTTTTTTTTTTCAGCCCCTCTGTTGTGTTTGTGACGCCTCTGTGCGACTTGGTGTTGTGTTAACCCCGTGAAGCTGCAGCTCCTTCCCTCTGCTGCCAAAAATAGACTCACACTGGGGTTGTTCAGCCCCTCTCTCTGGAAAGCTCTTTAACAGGAAGCAAGAGACTGTCGCCACAACACACACACACACACACACACACACACACATACAGCCACACACACACAGCCACACACACAGCCACACACACGTTTCTTTTGCAATACTTTTTCCTGAGAACACAGATACATTTTATGATTCAGTTTGGTCTTTGTGACTGCAGCTTGCACAATCAGCATTGTGTGTGTGTATGTGTGTGTGTGTGTGTGTGTGTGTGTGTGTGCGTGCGCTGTCACACCCTGTGAGTTGAAGTACCACAAGAAGAGTGACAGCCTGAGTCAGCAAAAGCACATCTGTTAATGGCACTCAGTGTAAGAACTCTGAACCCTGTGTGTGTGTGTGTGTGTGTGTGTGTGTGTGTGTGTGTGTGTGTGTGTGTGTGTGTGTGTGTGTGTGTGTGTGTGTGTGTGTGTGTGTGTGTGTGTGTGTGTGTGTGTGTGTGTGTGTGTGTGTGTGTGTGTGTGTGTGGGGAAGCAGTCGGGCTCGGCTGGTGGGAACAGAAAGCAGCGAGTGGCTGACCTCTAATGACCTATACCCCAGCCGGCCACCAGGGGGCCATCGAGACACTTTAGCCTCTTGTTTGCTGAGCCGTTTAGAAGATGGCGTCCGTCCTCAACACCTTTGTTTAGAAGATGGCGTCCGTCCTCAACACCTTCGTTTAGAAGATGGCGTCCGTCTCCTGTGATCCAGCTTCAGGACGCCCGGGTGTCCCTTTGACCTCCGCCGGCCGCGCCTCCTCCGTTCTATCTCTTCCAGAGGAGCACTTAGCGTAGTTGGCCTGGGAGGCGGCTTCTCTCCCCTCTGACTCAGGCCCAGGACTCGACTGGCACAGAGAAGACGAGGACGAGACAATTTATAATCATATTAGGACGAAGCTCTCGTCCAGCTCGTCTCCATTTCCATCTCGCTCCCCCCCGACTCAGCCTTTAGTCTCTGGCTGCCTCTTCGTCTGCCACTCGCTCTCTGCCTCGTCATCGAGCCGAGCACCGGGCCAGACCGTGAATCAGACGGCTTCTTATTGGCAACTTATCAGAAAGACAACAACCCCCCCCCCCCCCCCCCCCCCCTCCCCTCCCCCCCTGCTCCTTTTTACATCTCTCAGCTTTCCAATCTGGGTAATGAAACCGCCGCACAAACACAAACAAATTGGCCTCATTGAGTCACACACACACACACACACACAAAACACACAGCGTCAAACCTAACAC
>NW_026518890.1:0-18968 GCF_947347685.1 Pleuronectes platessa | reverse complement strand
GCGAGCGCCTGGACAATGGAGGCCCGTTTGCAGCCCATTAGAGAAGCAGGTTAGCAGATGTGTGAGAATCTCTCCCGCATGAGCGTCCTCACCCACACACACAAACACACACACACACAGACACACACAAACACACGCACACTCTCCTGACATCCCCCATTATGAGTGGAGAAAGTGGGATCTGCATCTCAATGCTCGCAGAGGAAACACTAGTTTGCTCTGCTGATCCGCCTGATCCCGCTCTGGCACGTCTTCCATGTCTTTGTCCTTGCTTGACCCTCACTTGTCTCACTCTCTTCCTCTTTTTCTTTTTTGAACTACTATTTTCTCTTCATTTGCCAGAATGTCTTTTTTGCCCCGTGCCCCCTAGAGTTTCTCTTTTCCCACCAATCTTATCTCCGCTGATAGACTGAAGGCTCCGTCCATACTAATATGTAAGTTTAAAATCAGTGTTTTAAAAGTAAAACAATCTCTGTCCACCAAAACTGTAAATGATATAAATCTCCTGACCATTCACGTACACTGGGCATGAGTGTGCCAGGGTGAACAGGATGCAGATTGTGTTGTTGGTTGTGTAGTTACAAAGTAATACTGCAAATGAGCAGAAGAAGGATTCATTTTCTTTGACCCACGACAAGGTGGAGCTATTACCGACAGTAATTTGTTTGCATTGTTTTGTATTCACGGCTGCTACTCGAGTCACGACTGATAAAAAACAATCAGGAGTTGAATGTGGTCGACAGCGTCATCGTTTCCAAATGTCTCCTTCCTGCTTCTCCAGACCACAAAGAAGCGTTTTCAAACCACAACGAGTCCGGGTAGCGTTTGCAAACTTCTGCATTCAAGGCACAAGGAAACCACGGAGTAATGTGAACGGCAGGTGTCACCTTCAGTCCTTTCAGTCTCTTGCACTCGACGTTTCCTTCGAGTCTTGGGCTTCTTGTGTGTGATGCGTCAGTGTCCTGTGGGGACTGAATCAGCATGAGCATCTATTACTGTGGCAGCGGGGGGGAAGATGGATAGATCAATGTGTCGAAGATTTGCCCAGACGCAGCCACTGAGTGTCAGGGTGGGTGAATAGATATATGGATCTGTGGGTGTCTGGTGATTGGTGGAGGTATCGATTCGGTCTTTTATCCGGTGAAATAGCAGTTTTACTGGGGCTGTAATGGCAATGTGACACCAGTTCAGTGGGTTTTAATGGGTTTTCGTGCATGACTTTTGGCTTTGACAACTCTTAATCTGCTGGTGGAATGTGTTTCTCATCATAAAGTTAATTGTCACCGATGCAGGGAGATTTATTAAAGGATAACCCACACACCCAATGGTTTAACTTCGTCATACACACACACATATATACACTACATGTATCATTTTGGGAGGGAATGCTGATTATTTAAAGAAGGTATCGAAAGATGCCAAAAAACAGGGGGATGCTTTATTATCTGGATTCCTTTGCCAAAACTGAGCAGTATCTTGAGTCGTGGGAGAACAGATGATTAAATTGCGAAGGCATTTACAAATATAGCCGTGAAGCAGATGGTTGGATGACAAAGGTCGGAGAGTCTCAGAGTATGCCTGGATTGATAGTGGGAAGGGGCAGATGAATGTATTGATGCCAGGAGATGGAAAGACGGATGATGAAAGAGTGGAGATAGACAGAGGACAGAAGGCCTCTGCTATACCACTAAAGCCTGATATGCTCCCCAGGGGCCCCCCTGCTGTGTGTAGGTCGAGCCCCGGGGACATGTGAGGGTTTGGCCTTGGGGTGCAGAGGAGAATGTGAGGGCTCGGCCTGAGGTTGGGCCTGCCAGGCAGTGCACTACCCCTACACTCCCTGCTTAACTGCCTGAAATGCTGGTACAGATGGCCGTGTGTCAAGGACGGGGGCTGCAGACTTCCAGCTGGGGCGGAGGCCAGAGAAGAGATTTACTCCATCACCACCGCCCATCGGCTATTCAGAGGATTGTGAATGTATAATTCCAACAAAGAAAGACAAGGGGCTACAACTTGAAGGACAAAAGGTACAAAACCTAAAGTTCTCCATTTAAATTTACGACTTCAATGCATTGCCTGATTAAAAAGAAGTAAGGAATAACACCTCCTCGAAAATGGAGCAAAAGCATCACGATCGCCCCCTGGTGGCTGACTGTATAAGTCATAAACCGCGCCTCCACAATGCTAACGAATGGGACATGGAACAAATTAACAAAATATATGTTAAATATCTCAAAGATGGATTCTGTCGTTTTAGGTCGTTCTTATCACGCTGATTGGTAAAGGGTGTGTATTTATTGAACCTTGATACTGTGCCCCCCCCCCCCCCCCCCCCCCCGACCGTACTGCAGACCCTGGTTCCAACTGGCAGCGTTCGTATCCAGGTTATTTTTGGTTTAATTTCTAGACAATGGAAATGGAGAAACGTTGTCCATCTTTATAAACTGTCTATGCTTAGATACAATACAATATCCCGACTGTCATAATGAAGAAAGGACACAGAGCGAGTGGGCCAGTTCTCAGAATTGATGAGATGACGGTTACACAAACAGTGTTGTGTTAAGTAGGAGGAGAGGTTGTTGGCGTCTTGCTTGGCATTGAGTGTTCTATCAGATGGCCGCCCCTCAGGGTGGAGGCAGTCAGGACTGAGCCTCCGTGGTGACCTCTGATTGATTAAGAGGCCAATTCTGGCACTTGACTGGCCCGGGGAACCATTTGTCACCTGACTGTGCAGCCCTGTTGAGAAGCTTTGTGTCTTCCAACCTACATTGAGACCTTTTCTCTAAATCCGCAGCTCAGCTGGATCCATTCAGGCCACCCAGGTCCAAAATCTGTGCAGTTTCTCTGGTCCACAGCCTTTTGGATTAGAGTAAACACCAAATGGTTATTTAAAACATAACATATGTGGTGTCAGAATATAACAAAATGCTTGAGTTTTGCAACATTATGTTTGGATTCTTTATCGATTCTCAAAATGTGAAGATTTATGGCAGGTCCTGGTTTCATTTGGGTTTGTGTTCAATCCCTCCCATCTGCTCGATAACAGGGTTGTAATTTATCTTGAACATAACAATGTATCTGTGTTTATGATGGTTTCTTCTTCTAAAAGTTTTCCTAATATTAGATTAAAAAAAGTATCAGTATTGCAATATACCATAATATCTTGAAACGTAACAGTGTAACATGACACACACACAGGTCACGATACTATAGACATATGTAAATAGAGAGAGCTGTTTTTTAAAAGCTGATTTAAAGTCAAACCTAAAGGAATAAATACAAAAAGAGGAATAAACTTGTCTAAGTGTTTACAGGCCTTATAGGACACACTTCAGCCGACACCACAGGATTTGACATTGCAGACAATGCCAGACGTCCAGGGTCCGTCACCTCCTGCTGTGGGAAACAGTCAACCAGAAGAATGGGGCTTTGATCCAGAAACCTATTTATGCATATGAATCCCTGAAAATAAAATGCATATTTTCCATTTCAGTTTGACTTTTGAGTAAGAAGCAGTTCATAACTTTTTAGATCCAAATGTCAAAGGGGTTATTATTCCTGCTCTTTAGGTGAGCGACATGTTCCAAATTGTAGATTTGACGATTATGCCGCCCAGTGTACTTCACCGGCTGCTTTTATAAGAAAAAATCCATCATAACCAAAGGTCAGAGAAAGGTGACAAGTTTTATAGACCACGGTTTAATGCAGCGACTGGAGGAGTGGCTGAAACATATATCTGTAATTTGCCGTGAAATTACCTGTGCTTTGTTTGCACATATTGCTCCTTCACCTTCCTTTTTTTATGAGATTATTTTTTAGCCGAGGGAAGGAGGTAAGCAAATCTATTTTGTCATAACTTGTTTTTCTGCTCTAAACGACTCTGGTTGGCTTTGATGCAATCCCGATGACTGTCACATTCACCGGAGGAAATGCGCAGAAAGGTATGTGATAAATTCAGATATAATGTAATTGTGTTTATTGGAGTTTTTCTCGGAGAAAATGAGAATGCTAATCATATTCATAGCCGGTGCTGTGGGTAATTTGCGGCCTGCGATAAGCCGCCATATCAACGTGAACTGCGGATGATTGAGTGACGCACGTGACATTTTCCATTCATTATTTATTGATCCCATTTCAGTTCCTATCTAAATGTTTTAATCCGCTCGGTTATCGAAGCGCTCACGCACCAGAGCTGTATGGAATGTTCCTGGAGTTGAGCCGATGGTGACACAGTCGCCCTCCATCTTATGCATGAAATGAATGATGATGTGACTTTAATGCAAAGCCACCTTGGCACCATTAGCGCAATGTTTCCACCAATTAAGCATCATGTCCAGGCCCAAGTCGAACACTGACATTCGCGTTGTTCGAGGGCACGGGGTTTTATTCCTTCTGATAACGATAATAAACGTGGGACTCCCACACACTGTGTCCTTCATCACGGCATTGATCCCATAATGTCTTTGTTAAAATCTATCAGCGTAGCCCCATCAATGAACGCTGCAAACAGAGCACGCAGATGATCCACGTTCCCGGTGATGAAGTTAACGAGCCAACAGAGAAGTCAACATTTTCAGGAAGGAAGGAAATGACTGGGTTTCGATTGGAGGAGGAAAGAAGCAGGGTGTAGGGCGAGGCCGAAGTGTGAACAGGAAAGGAAGAGGTTGCTCGGTTCACACGCTCTGAAAAATATGGGTCTATTCTCGAGTGTGATCTGGCTGGCAACCCCTACGCACACAGACATGAGCGCAAATGTACACACGCAGACAGGTGCTGTGTGTGGTGCTGCCTGTCTGGTGAGCAGCTGTGGGTGGGAGCCTGCGCTGGGCGAGGTGGGAGGTAGCTGTTGCATTCTCAGACCCGACCACCGGACGCAGCATTTGACACAGAATACACAGACAGAGGGCAGCTGCAAGGTGCCATTCACGGGCCCCAGAGCCAACTGCAGCCGCACACACAGAGAACACAGTGTCTCTAACATGATACTCTGCCACTGAGCGTACAGAAAGATGAGCCGGCCGCCGGCTGCACATCGCATCACAGAGGGGAACTTCCTGCAGCTATATCCTGCAGCTATATATCTGCTACAGCCCTGCCCCACAGCTCTGACCCCAACCAGCCCCACAACCTGCCAGTGTGGCCACTTTATCCAAGAACTGCTGTCCCCAAATATTTACCTACCCTCTTACCCAACCCCGGCACCAGCCATATAAGCCCAAGCATCTAAAACCCCCGTCCCACCAACCTTCCAGGCCGTCAGTCGCCAGCTTAGTCCTCCTTGGAGCTCGGAGGCTATCAGGGATTTAAGGGAAAAGCCCTTTATCCAGGACTTTCTCTACAGGCCGAGGCGAGCATATGTCTCATGTCAGCAAAATACCATAAATGCTGCAAATGGCATCTTTTCTGCTTCTCAGAGGTGGCAAAAGTTCAGTGGGGGAGGGGGGGGGGAGCAAACACGTAGTATACAGCTTGTAAGTGAAATAAATTATCTGGGGAGCCTCAGTTCACATTTCTGTTTACACATTTCATACAGCTTATTATTTATATTCTTAACTTGTGTGTGTGTGTGGGTATATATTTGAGTATCCTTGCAGCCAAATCTTCATGTGCACACAACGATTTGCTCTGGCGGGATGTGATGCTTCTTGCTGATTAACCCTTAGCTGGATTGTTTAGGCTAATCCGGGGGAATAAGCTCCCGGCCCAGAGGGATGCCGTCGGCCACTAGATCCAGACCAGGTGTCCCCACACAGTCAGCTGGGGGCCAGAGTGTGTGTGTGTGTGTGTGTGTGTGTGTGTGTGTGTGTGTGTGTGTGTGTGTGGGGGGGGGGGGTAGAGAGGAAATGGCAAGAATGGCCTCGCCTGCATGACAATAGCAAGTGGTGGGATTTACAAGGAGGACCACTATGCTGGAATTCAGTGGACCATCCTCCGGCCTTATCACATTCACATCAGTTGCCCTCAGCTGCAGAGCAAATGTTTAAACTCACTCCCACATCGGGCCTGCTCACGTTGCCTCATACCGAAAACACACAGTCCCTCGCTTTGGACTCACGCCCATTAAACCAGCTCCATTCTTACTCCTTCTCTGATCCAGCGTGTACAGGCAGAGTTCTGGGAAATCAGCAAACAAAGCAAGGCCAACGTCTGGTGTTACTCTCGGGACATTGCATAAAAACAATCTGTCATCGTGTCACTGCTGCTCGACGTATTCCTCCACGTCCAGTTGGTTGAGACCATACCCTTTGCATTGTGACACCCCTGATTATCACAGAGCAGCAACAATGAGGAGCTAGAAACAGAGCCAGCGTCACCTGTTCCCTTAATCAAGGTGGCATTAGGAAAAGGCAGCAGGGAGGAAAGCAGCTGGAGAAAGGTAATCCCGTCTCTCCAGGTCAGCCATCAGACGAGCTGTAGCAGGCCCCACTCACTGGAGCCTAATTAGCACACACACACACCAACAGGGATATCGTTCTTTCTCAGACACGCGCTGCAGCACACACACGTTTCTCCGGGCCAGACCTCACGGGGTTAATGCTTTCCAGCCGCCACGCTGGGGGTTCGACCGGCTTCAACACGCTGCTCCGTCACACCTCCTCAGGGGATGAAGCGATAGTGGAGAAGGTGGGAGCAGACACGACGCAGAGCCACGTCAGGTTTTGCGAAATGTCCACGTTAATGTGTCAGCGTTTTACGTCAGACTGAATTCCTCCACACACCCTCATCACCCAAAAAAAATCTGTTCTTCCAATTTGCAAAAAAACACCATTAAAAATTAAGTTCAGCGTCTGGTTACTCTAATAACTCACATAACACGCTGTCCAAAATCCAATTCACTTCAATTATACTGAGGTAGAAGAGGAAACTTTTTAGCAAATGAATGTCAAATTAGACCGAAAATAATCAGCATCAAAAGGGATCAGAAATGGAAAAATTACAGTTTTTCTTTATTTTGGTAATTTGTGCCATAAAATTGCACCCCCCACAGTAATTTGAGAACACTGTCACAACAAAGTCCAAATGGAGCGGAGCAGTGAGCAGACAGGTTTCAAACAAGCCAACAGTTCAGCCACTTAATCTCCACCACTCCTCAGAAGGCAGTTTGGGTCATTATTCCACCATTTGGCTCAATCGGGATCAAAAATCTATTTATTCTTTAATTTATGAACTTCTTATTACACGTGTTTCTTGTGAAATTAGAATACTTTTCAGAAATGTTGCTGCATTTCAAGATCTGAGGTCATTTGGTGACTTTTTATTTACATTACGCATTAAATAGCCACAAATAAAGGTGATCCATCACAAGTAACTAATACAGACATTGGAAGGAAAAACTAAGCGACTGGCTAGAAATGCATTTTTCCTTTGTCATACATCGTTAACCCTTGAAGTTACAGCCGAGACGGTTAAAGCCACGGGTAAAGAGGATATGGAGAAAAATGAAAAAGTCCTGTTAACTTGAGGAAAAGTAAGGATTATGTACACAAGTCCACAAAATATATAACAAAGCTCTAGTTGTGTTTCCACATGAAGAATTGTTACATATTGTATCTTTAACTTTGAGAGTACAGTCGTATTATGATCCAATGAAATGAAAAACTACAACCGTAAGACCGAAGTAGAATGTGTCTGTACTGTGAAACTTTCACTCTTACCGACCAGGTGGAATGCGAAACACACACTGCCACAAACCGCTTGGAGACAGTCGCATGTGTGTGTGTGTGTGTGTCTGTCTGTGTGTGTCTGTCTGTGTGTGTTTGTGTGTGGTGACGGGACAGAGATGTGCAACCCTGGCGTCTGACCCCCTCACACACTCCTCCACAACACCACTGATCTATTTCTCATCCCCCTCCCACACATGCCCTTCTTCAAGAGTGTCTCCAAATGGTGGGGGTGGTCGGGGGGGCGATGGGGGCGTGAGGGTATCAGGTGTCATTTTAAAAAGCAGTTGTCAGGACCGGCTGAAAATGACTTTATTCAGTCTGAGCCGCTGCCTGGTGAAAACAACGTGGCCCCTCGGTGCCCTAACTTCAGTGGAGTGGCCATTTTCGGTGCAGCACTGAGAGCGGCTCTAATGGAACTCTATTAAGTGCTCTGTTTTTTATGGGATTGATTTTTTTCTCCTTCCTGTTGCGCCAAATGAATATTTCGATAGATTTCTGTGCTCCTGCTGGATGCCAGCTGTCATGGAATCCAAAACACGCCTTATATCTCCCACAGGTTCTTATTTAAATGAAGTAGAGGGAAATAATTTTTCTGGCTTTCGCATACACACACACACACACACACACGCACACACGCCGGGCGACTCCAGCTCTTCTCTCTCTCTCTCTCTCTCTATTAGCCTCACACACATAAGTGCATGTCTGCACACAGCTGGCGGGGATTACAGGAGAGGAAGCAGAGCCAACACACAGGGTTTCAGAGTCAAAACAATGGAGCTGGACTTGACCTTTGACCTGCGTGGCCATTCATCTGGTGATAACATCAGTCAGTTTCATGCGACAGCTCCGGAGTGTGTGCAGAGCATTAAGTGAACTCCGGGGGCAGATGCTTTACCGAGAATCGGGAAAAAAAAGGAACCTCGTCCTTGACAATGCACACTCCCATCTAAAGGATTAAACTTAAGATAGTGACGACTGCACAGTATAAGGGTATATGATAATTAATGGCCTCCATTAGAGGCAAAACCCTTTCTCTGCACTTTTTTCCTGGCGGATGGAGTGCTGAAGTAGCTTATCTCTGTGTTTCTGTCCTACCTGGGGCTACAGACAAGTGGTATCCTGCATGTTAAATAAAGTCCCTCCACTCTCAGGGCCCCTCCCCCCCGTGCTCCCCCACATTAAATCAAGTCTTCCCTGCCTCCTTCTCCTTCTCCTCCTTCTCCTCTCTCCACCCGGGCTCTGTTAATGGGATCGTTCCCTGAATTATGATATCCTGGTGTTCTCCCAGTTTTCTGCTTCTGATATTACATCTACTCCCAGTTTGAGGAGAAGGGAGTATTGTCTCTCGGATAAAGACAGAATAATGAGGAACATTGCCTGTGTATATATACCGTATGTTATGTGTGTGTGTGTGTGTGTGTGTGTGTGTGTCTTTATCCCTGCAGAGACATTTTAACTGTCACCCGTGTGCATGTGTGTCGGGGCACTATTGCAGTGGGATGTTAATTTTATCTCCCATCAAGCTGGTGGCCGTGTCGCGGACTAAGTAGAGTCATTTACCAAAGGTTACAGCTGCAGTCATGGATAGCAGCAGATGATAAGTCATCCCGATGAACCTTATCTCGGCCAATTTCACTTTATATTCAGTGCTTTTCTCAATTTCCCTGTCTCCTTCTCTGATGCCCTTCTTTTTTGTCCGTGTCCTTTTTTTTTTGGTTCAGTTTCTTCCTCTTTCTTTTATCCCTCTCAAATCCTGCTAATTCCCCCATCCTTTCTTTTTTCAGAGAGGAGCTAACCAGTATGTAGCTGTCAGAAGGTTATTATACAGTTCTGCCATTTTCCGTGGATCCACTCTACTATATCATATCCTCTGCTATGGAGATATGGAAATGAGACAGCGGCTCTCAACAGGGGCTCTCAAAACAATTATCTGTACTTCATAGGCAGGGAGGCAGCCGGGGGCCTGTGGCCGGTGCCCTGGGCTTCCTCATCTCTCTGAGAGGTAGATGTTGCTGAATTGGCTTTTTTCCTACACAGCACCGGCCCCGTTACAAACAAAGCTGAATGGAAGCCTTTATTTTGTTTTTTGGGGACTATAGTGTGTCCTTGTGTCTGCAGCCAGATGTCAGGAACAACAGGTATTGTGTGGCAGTGAAGTTCAGGGGCGTTGGTTCAGCAGAGTGGATCAGTGGAGAGAGGAGAGGAGAACTGAGGGGGATTTAAAGGCATATTCAAAAAGGCCTTTAAATATAGGTTGAGAAAGATCTTTTTTTAACGTTTATAACCCATAACGGGAATCTGCTGAGTAACGTCTGATCTACTCTCTTCAGCCTAAGAAGTGACGTAATCTAAAGAAAGCATTGTGAATATATTTTAATATGTAAACGGACTGTAGACAGTATTATAGTGAGTATAAGGAGTAGAAAGTATAGAGTATAAGGGGCGATGGCTGTGTTGATGTAAACAAAAACACGTGATTTCCACAGGGTATTGTGTTCATCATGTTCTGTGCTTTTCCTTTTGTTGTCCCAGAGAATCTCCTGGTGTGTTCTTCACATGTGAAACTCAGAGTCTCACGTGTTCCGGAGCTTCACGTCTGAAAACGGCTTTTTGTCTCAATCTCCTGTTTTTTCCACTTCCCTGTTTTCTTAACACACATAAAATGTTTTTCTTTGACAAAACTTCAACCGCGCTTTGTTCCTCCAATTTGCCAACGTTTCTCTAATTCTAAATTTGAAAAGCTGTATTTAAAGACTTCATGTGAGCTCTTGCCAGCTCCATTACTGCAGGCACTTTGAAGTCGGTGCCAGGGCTTTGAAAAGCCAAAACACTTTCAAATACCTATTTCATTCGTAGTAGTGTATCAGGATGAGGGAGAGCCTATAACCTGGCCTCTTCAAGCCCCCCCCCCCCCCCCCCCCCCCCCCCCCCGAAGCTCCTGGGTGTATCCCTGCCAGACCTGGAGGGTGGGGGGTGGTGGTGGGGGGGTCCCCTGATGCATCACAAGGATCACATGGAAGAGTACTGCTCTCGGCTCCCTGTCAACATGGTGTCAGCAGTAAAATCCATAATGAGCAGTTTGTGCGTCTGCTTTTTTTTGTGTGTGTGTGTGTGCCTGTGTGTTTGTTTGTCTGTTTGCCTGCCGGTCTCAGCCTGTGCGTACACGTAGGGCCATGACTGATGCGCGGCCAATCCCTAGACTTGGGGAAGATGTATGTGGGTGAAAAAGTCAACTCGGTAATGAGCACTCTGAGCATGTGTACGTGAAAGCCTCTGACTGTGTGCCTGCGAATCAGTGTCTTGCTCAAGGGCCCGCGGGCTGTGGTTTCAAGCTTCAGAACGGAGGGAGTGATGAGGCAAACCGAGTTGTGTGTCAGTCGCATGAGTCCCTGCTCGTGTGTGTGTGTGTGTGTGTAGAGTGAATGCTCTGCGGTGGCTGGAGTTCCCCCTTCATCAGGCGCACGCAGTTTTCAGATGACTGTTTTTAGCAGCTGCTGCATGAAAGGTGGAAGACAAGAAGGATTTTAAAGACCAGGGGATCCAAACACACACACACACACACACACACACACACACACAAAGACAGACTGAAAGCCAGTCCTGCCATTCTCCCCAGCTCTGACACTGGATTGTGTGGGTAGACTTGATTTGGCTGCCCGAGCATGCCAGCGCTTTGGGCTGCACCACACTGACACACCTGCCTGAGTCAGCTGAGTCAGTGCACGCACAGCTGGAGACAGGTGGGTGGACACATCCAGTGTTTGTTCTCAGGAGATTTGGTTGAACGCGGCTTCGAAAGGGCTTTTCTCCTCCTCTGTTGTCGTCACGCTCGCTTTGTTGTGTGTGTGTCGCTGCTGTTTGGCAACACGCTGGAGATTTTCCTGAAAATCTCCTGCCGGGCTGGAGTAACGGAAACATGTGACTCAGTATTCCAGGCAAGCGAGTGGTTGATGACGTTTTTTAATACGCAACAGTTGTGAAATTCAGGGAGTATTCTGATCATAGGTGATAATTATTGGAGTTGAGCAAAAGAAGACCCAATATTCCTGAGTTGTGATTCTTATTCCCATGTGATAATAAACTGAAGGTCTTTTTATTTAAGCCGCTTTCAGACCATCAAGGGAAGTTTGGACATTGTCCCTACAGTTTCTTATAGAATTTCCCAGAACTTTTCCCTTCAGCCCCCGTGTGAGATGTCTAGAAAACGTCTGTGTGAGCCAACTTGAGAACACAGAAGGAAAATGTCCTGAAAATTGGGGTGGGCATATGACAGACACAAAACTGGAATAAGACAAATGTCTCAGGATGAAGAGGAGGAGACGCAGATGAAGATGTCAACTTGATTCAAGAGCTTTTAGTGATAAGGGCTGACCCGGATCTTGATGAGCTGTAAACAAAAACACTTTGCTTTCCATAGAGTGGGAAACTCTATAAGTCATGTCCTGCCTCCTGCTGCTCTACCCAGGCGCCACCCTTCACCTTAATGTTCTGGAAATGATCTTGTTGTTGTGAACGCGTCTGACCTGGACAATCTCCTGCTACGCTCCTCATATGGGAGATGGCTGTCTCATGGACATTTGCCATAGTTGATAAAACGTAAAAACAACAGCTTATTTCTCTCTCTGTCGCTTGTTGTTGTGCTTCTCCTCCTCCCCAGGTTGTGATGTGTTTCTGGAAGCTGTTTGGAGATCAGCCCTCCTGTCCTCTCAGCAGGTCACTGAGGATCCAGCCCTCTCTGAGTGTTCCTCCTCTTTCTGCCTCCTCCTCCCTCTCTTTGATGTGGCTTTACTCTCAGCTGTCCACTCGAGTGCTGCACAGTAATGCATGACATCACAGTTTGCATGGCCACGACAGGTCAACTCTGACGTTTGAAACTACACACCATGGAAATGCATCGCTGCTGTGGAAGTTTCCTCTGGTTTTCCAGAGAGAGATTAATCACGTTGGGGAATCCTTTGCAAGCTTCCGCATTTTTTTCTTTTTACCTCCTCCAGCACAACCTCCACTCATCCACAATCATTTAGAGCTTGTTTTGTTTGCTCTCCTCTTTTCCTCCTGCAGCGTGTGATGTAGGAAATGTTGGAGATGTTTGTCTTTTCAGGCGGGTTCCGTTGTCTTTTGTGTGTCTTGTCTGAAACAGCATGTCAGCCAGGCGGGGCGGCTCTGGGAGGATGTGTGTGTGAGAAAAGGGGAGTGAGTGTGTGTGTGTGATTGTGTGTGTGTGCTGAATAAAATGCAAAAAGCACTACGCCTGCCTGCACACACACACAGCCGCCTTTGGCCTAATGGGAGCTGACACTCTGACAGGCTCTCTGAGCTCTTTATCTGGGCCTCTCGCCTCAGAATTTTTGTGTATGTGTGCATGTTTGCGCCTGTGCATGTGTGTGTGTGTTGTGTGTTCCTGCCTGTGTGTGTGTGTGTGTGCATTCGGGTTGTGCATGTGTGACCCCAGCGGTGGTAGTCGCCAGGCCCCTAGAGAGTTCTTTAACCTCCTAACAGAGTCAGACTCATTTACATTGAAATGGGAGAGTGGCAGGGCCTCTTTATAGACTGTTTGTTTTCGCTCTATAGAAAAGCTTTCGACTCCACCTCTCTCTCACACAGGCTGTGCACACGCACACGCAGAGTCCCGCTACATGGGAATGAACCGGGGTGCAGCTCACACAGTTGGTTTTCCCATAGTGTTGAGCTGTTGTGTGCCCTCGTTATTGATCTGCGTTGTGTGTGCGTGGACTCAGATGTTGTGTGGGCTCAGCTGGACCAGATCTGTGTGACCGAGGCCTTGTGGTTGTGAGCGTTAGTGTTCCAGAGCTCTCCCACCTTCCTACTGACCGCAGGCCAGAGCCGATCTGGAGTCCCCCAGGTTCCCATCAACCAGCCCGTCCCCCACTTTAGATAAAAACGCTGCCCGAGGCGCGAGACGCCAGATCAGAGCTGCACCTCCTCAAAAGAACTTCCCTCGTCCTCGAGAGAGGGGAAAGCACTCAGTCTGACCCCAGACCAGTGTCTGTGCAAGCTCAAAGCAGAGAGGGGTTCCCAGTGCTGCTGGTGGTGGCTGCCAGAGAGAGTACAGGTCTAATTATAGCGAACAGGAAGCGAGTGGGTAGAAACTTTCTGATGATCCATACAATTATATTTCTGTCCTGCACGCGGCTGAGGAGGGGAGCATCTCTCCTCCTCCTTCTCCTCTTCCTCAGTCTCACTGCCTCTCACATCGAGCGAGGACTTCTGCCCTCGTTTCCATCTTAATACCCTGTTTCTCCACTATCTCCTTTTCTAATCTTTCTTTAAAGACTCTCTGTAATAAAAAGGAGAGCAGGGGGCTGTTTGAAGTCAAGTGGTTGGGTAAACGGTGAACACAGCCGATGTTGTCCACATGTCTTGTTCTGCGTTTCTCTAATTTCTTCCTGCTGAACGTTCACTGACTCCAGCAAACCCCACCTCCCGAGTAAATGCTTATTTTTAAAGACCTCAGAGGAATCTATATTTAGCCTCTTTCTGTGTGTATTGCATGTCGTGTAAGTAGGAAAACCTGTAGTGTTCAAATGGACAAATCAAAATAAAAGCAAACCCAATGCAGATTATTCCGAGACAAAGTATTTCATCCTGTCATAGGAGTTCGTTGTTACGCTTTGTGTGGAGCCAGCATAACAGGTGGTCAATAAATAGCTGGGTTAACACTGAGCCATTGGATCTCACAGCATATGGTTAACTGCGGGGATTGAATTTTGCAGCAGACAAAAAAAACTAATTGTTTTTCTGAATCTTCGCTGTAATTGATATATTTAAAAATAAGGAGTAAGGTGGGAGTCATTTAGCCGCAGGGAGGACGGCAGAATAGGCGACGGATACAGTGAAGGGAGGAGAGCGGAGGAAGCCTGCTACTTGCCAGAAGACTGAGAGAACAAAGGGAGATCTCACTTTTCTGTCCTTTCTCCTTGGCTGCTGCTGGTGTGGACGCTCTCCTTTCAGCCGAACACAGCATACAAATGTAAAAACACACCAGAAGTAGAAATCAACACTCTGGAAACCGAAAACCTGGAGCTGCTCTAATTCCCCATCATGAATGAAGCGCTTGTGTGCCAGTGGCCGTGCACGCTACACAGTGGCAGCCACACTGTATATCACCGGGGCCGTGCCCTGCAGAGGAATGTCCCAGCGCGGGGAGCTCGACTTTTAAACTATGTTTTTAGGATGCAACAATTAATTTTAGGTACAGTTATACATGTTTCAGCTGCACGCCACTTCCTTTTCCTGTCTGGGATGAGTCATTGTGTGTCTGTGTGTGTGTGTGTGTGTGTGTGTGTGTGTGTGTGTGTGTGTGTGGTGAGTTCAGTCACCGCAGTAAGAGCAAGCCACTCTGCCTCCCCATGATGAGATCCAGATGGAAAGTTTCAGTTGGATTTGCCCACTCTGCAAACCATTACGGTTCCCAGAAGGTTCCCGAAAGGTTTTTCCTTCTTTCTCCCAAAGTCTCTTGTGCTTTAATATTTTTAGTTTTTATACAACAGTGGACACTTTTTTTTAGGATCGCACACTTCCTCAATGTGGACTCCTGCTTCCACAGCAAATAGAGGAAACCTAATACATCAAAGGGTCGTTTCATTTTGCAGCATCAAGACTTATATTATTGCAGGATTATCAAGAGCAAGTCAGAGAAGTACCTGCAGTCAGTCACAACACGAGAGGAGGAGAGCTGTTTCACACACACACGCACACACACACACACACACACACACACACACAGAGCGTTCTGAGCTGTACCAACAGACCCACTAAGGTCCAAAGCAAGAAAGCTTTCAACTTGGGTCAAGGGGTCCTCCACTGATCCCATCCATCAGCTCCCCTCTGGGTAATGCACACAGATCCAGGGTCAGCTAACTGTTCTCAAAAGCACAACACTAGCTCTGTTGTTACCTCAGTATGTTTTGTTGCTGTTTCTCATCTGCACATCCTGGTTGGGATTTGGGGTTTTTCATGTTTCTGCTGCTGTACAGTGAAGACAAATATTTAATAATCAGAATTTAGCACCTAAAAAAGTTGTAGAAATACACTGAAATATTAAGTCTGATGTCTTGAATACTTTTATGCAGGTCTTAAAGCTATGGGTCGGTAATACTAGAAAGTTTAGCAACAACCAAGCCTCCCGAATCTCTAATTGTTTAATTATGTTAACCTTGATTTGATACTGCTTCTTTATTTTCCCAGAGAAATGTTTTGGCTGCATGCATAGTTTGTAATGTCTGTGCTCTAGTACTTTCTCACTGATACAGATCAACAACAAGAACAATGTGGAACTGATAATACTACAACCCCCCCGGGGCAAACACACTTGGCTGTGGGAAGGACTATGGATACCTACTGGTTCTATCAGGGTATTTCAAGGGTTATTCTCTACCAGGCAACTTCAACTTATCTTCAGTTATCTATCCCGGAATCAAAGTACTTCTGGGACTTTGATATTGACATAGATCTTGAATTTTGTTTCATTATGATCTGAAAAAGTCTCAAATTGAACTTGAACCTTCAGAAACCCAGGGGGTGAATAAAAACAGAAACAGGGCGTGAGGGGAAGGAATCTGATTTGCCTGTTTGTGGTAATATTTACTTATGTAAAACAGAAAGTGTGAGAGATACAGGATCAGTCTGTCCCTTTAGAGTTCAGTTTTCAGATAAATATGTGATGATCACATTCCTATGAGTGTGTGTGTGTGTTATTTATAGTGTTGTGTGACACTGCGGTCTGTGAACTTCATGTTTGCATAAAAGAAAGTTCATGCAGAGAGAAAATACCAACAGATGATGAATTGGTCCCCGGAGCCGCCCGGTCGAGCAGCGACTCCGAGAGCGCTCATCTCTCTTTGTTGTTGTTGTCCAGTTCTCTGAGGATAAGGAGGACATTTAAAAAAAAATGGGGAACATGTTATCCTCAGTGTTCCAGAGATCACACAGGGGCAGGAGGAGGGTCTTCTTATCAGAATCATCACGGACAGACACCGGTTACATTTAGCAGAGAGCAAAGTAAAGCAAACTGAAAAAAAATGTCAAACAAAACATGAATCTTGTGTCTCGCTCCTCCACTGACAGACCCCCACCCCCCCCACCCCCACCCACACACCCCTGCCTTTTTACTACCTACTAAAAAACGACAGCATTCAAACTTTGCTCAAACCACTTTACAGCGTCGAACCTTAAATCTCTGCAGGCAGGCGGCTACGTGAGCTGTTGCGTGAATTTGTCTATTTTTATTTTTTTTGTGCATCATCGTCATGGTTTTGCTTGTCGTGAATAATTCACCGGCAGACCTATATATAGGGTTAGGACCACTGGGCTCTGTGGTGTTCATGTGGCTCCTGCTTTTATGTAAGGCTCTTTATATAATCACAAGTTTTAATGGTACATTTCACCGTTGACCTCACTTGTGATGAGCAGACAAGCGGGTCGGAGGACTGCACGTCGGGCCCCACACTCGCACACAGACACACACTCGCACACAGACACACACTCAGTGCACAGCGCAGTGTGTGTTGTCGAGGATAATGAGCATGGTCGTTTGCGTGTAGCTGTATAATTTTGTGCCGAATTTGTCTTTTATAAATATCACAGAAACCCTCCATCACCGGCTTTTATTACCAGCTATATATACCGATCTACACACAGCTGTAATATCACACCTCTGCCTGTCCCGCTGATGAGAGTGAGTCACCAGCCAGCAGGCGATGAACAGCCTGAATGGAGGCTGTGGGAGAGTTATTAGTAAACACATTTATCTTCCTGATGCGCCCTCGGTGAGAAGGGACTGGAGTCTGCGCGCACCAGCATCCAGCCGCTTCTTATCTGCAGCTTAATGGAAGTCCTGGTGATAACCGCAATTAAGCAGGACAGCACAGGAAGCACGAGGGTCACGCACGTGGTGATTACTCCGTCTCCACAGCGAGGACAGTGACACTGAAAGACTGGCTGCGGATCAACCAGAACCCCCGACTGAGAGAGATGTACGCGTGGTGATTCACAGTCACCGATACGTCTGCACTGTGAGAATGTCGGGGGGGCGGTTCACGTCAGGTGGAAGCGGATGACGTCTTCATCAATTCTTAAAAATATCCAACAGAGCTGCAGGGAGGAAGAGCTCAGAGCTCAACGCAACGCAACTTAGGAAAACACACTGCTAATTAAGGAAGCATCTTCATCAGCCTGACAATACACACGCCCGCAAATACACACACAACACAATGAAATGCACAGCGTGTAGCACAGCGACAACGGGGGCTGAAGATGCACAACAAATACACAAACACGCTGCAAATAGCACAGACGACAACAGGAGTGTTTCCAAGTGATGAACCCAGCTGGGACAAACTTGTTGTTCACTGCTTTGCGACTTTTTGAAATTTGTGAAGTCGGTTTCTCTCGGTGGTGTTGGAAAATCACCTGAAATAAAAGTTTATTTATTCGTTTTTTGGTTTATTTTAACATGTTGAGGACATGATTCAGCTTTTTGCCTAAACCCAGCACAGGTTTGTCACTTTTTTGTGTCTCCTAGAAACACCTCCATTGTCGTATGTGCTATTTGTGGAGTGTGTATCTATTCGATTGTGTGTTTTCAGCCCACGATACTTTCCTAATCTGCTTGTGTTTTGTTTATTCTCATGTTTTCCCAGGTTGAGCTCTCAGTTTTTTTGCTGATCGACTTCAGAAATAAATCCTGAAATTACCTGAATTTAATTAAAACCGGGGCTCTGAACTCTTGACCTCCAGCGGAGCAGCTCATGTCTGGGGAGCTGTGATACCTTACACTTGGCTCTCCCGATTGTTTGCTGTTCTACGGCGGAGGTTGAAAATATTGAAAGTTATCTCCGGAGTGAGTTATTATTGCAGCGTGGGTCCAGGCAGGTCCTCGGAGCCGAAACAACAGTGTTGGCTGGAGCGTCCTTTGAAAACAAATCTTACCTCTCCCTGGCACAGGACGTTTATTTATCCCACAGATACAGGCTCTGCTGCTCCGGGCTGCCTGACACAGCCCTGCTCCATATTTCATATATTCACCCAGGATAAACAACACTGACTCTGACAGTGCTGAAGTGTGTCAGGATGTGTGTCTGTGTGTGTGTGTGCGTGTACCGCACGTGTGTGATAAATGTTGAGTTTGTGACAGAGCAGCTCTGCCCAGAGCCATCCTGGAGAAGCTGCTACTTGGTCCGATGATTGAATCGTCTCTTCTCCACATTTCTCCCTCTTCCTCACCCAGTGTGTTCCCAGCCTCCCTCCTCTTTCTCACACTTTGAGTTTCTGCTTTTGTCGCCCAGC